>NC_044996.1:61838146-62022093 GCF_008728515.1 Papio anubis
AACCTAGGTAGTACCATTCAGGACATAGGCATGGGCAAAGACTTCATGTCTAAAACACCAAAAGCAACAGCAGCAAAAGCCAAAATTGACAAATGGGATCTCATTAAACTAAAGAGCTTCTGCGCAGCAAAAGAAACTACCATCAGAGTGAACAGGCAACCTACAGAATGGGAGAAAATCTTTGCAATCTACTCATCTGACAAAGGGCTAATATCCAGAACCTACAAAGAACTCAAACAAATTTACAAGATCCTCAGAGACTTCTATGAACAATTCCATGCACACAAATTGGAAAATCTAGAAGAGATGGATACATTCCTAGAACCACACACACTGACAAGATTTTTTCGGGAAGAGATTGAAACCTTCAATAGAACAATGTAAACTTCTGAAATGCAAGCAGTAACAAAGAATCTATTAACCTCCCCCGCCAAAAAAAAAAACCCTAAACCAGATAGATTCACAGCTAAATTCTAACAGTCAAACAAAGAAAAATAGATGCAAAACCTAGTGAAATAATTCCAGAAAAATGAGGAGTAGAGGCTCTTCCTTAACTAATTCTGTGAAGCCAGCATTATCCTGATACCAAAATATGACAGAGCCACTAAAAAAAAAAAAAAAGAACAAAACAACAACAACAAAACACTTCAGACCAATATCCGTCATTAACATAAATGCAAAAATTTTAAAGAAAATATTAACAAATGGAATTAACACACCAAAAGGTTTACTTACCACAGGCAAGTAAGCTTTATTCTTGGGATTCAAACCTGGTTCAATCTATGCAAATCAATAAATGTGATTCTCCACATAAACAAAATTAAATACAAAAACCTTATGATTGGCCGGGTGTGGTGGATCAAGCCTGTAATCCCAGCACTTTGGGAGGCCGAGATGGGCGGATCACGAGGTCGGGAGATTGAGATCAGCCTGGCTAACCCGGTGAAACCCTGTCTCTACTAAAAAATACAAAAAACTAGCCAGGCGAGGTGGTGGGCACCTGTAGTCCCAGCTACTCGGGAGGCTGAGGCAGGAGAATGGTGTAAGCCTGGGAGGCGGAGCTTGCAGTGAGCTGAGATCTGGCCACTGCACCCCAGCCTGGGCAACAGAGCAAGACTCCGTCTCAAAAAAAAAAACCTTATGACTATTTTAAAAGACAAAGAAACTTCTTTTGATAAAATCCAAAATCAATTCATGATATAAATTCTCAACATATTAAGCATCAAAGGAACATATCTCAAAATAATAAGAGCCATCTATGACAAATACACAGTCAACATCACATTGAATGGGTGAAAAACATGAACGATTTCCTTTAAGAACTGAAAAATGACAAGGATGCTCACTTTTCTCACACCTATTCAACATAATACTAAAAGTCCTAGCCAGAGCAATCAGGCAAGATAAATAAATGAAAGACATTCAAATTGGAAAATAAGAAGTCAAACTATTTATCTGTAGATGATATAATTATATACCTAGAAAATCCTGAAGACTCTGCCAAAATGCTCCTAAAATTGAAAATTGACTTTAGTAAAATTTCAGGATACAAAATCAATGTACAAATCTAATTAGTATTTTTGTACACCAAAAACATCCAGGCTGAGAGTGAAATCAAGAACACAATCTCACCTATGAAAGTGACAAACAAAATTAAATACCTAGTAATATTAACAAACTAAGGAAGTTAAAGATCTCTACAAGAGAACTACAAAACCCTGCTGAAAAAATCAGAGATGACACAACCAAGTAGAGAAAAGTTCCATCCTAATAGATTGAAAGAATCAATATCAAAAAAAAAAAAAAAAATGGTCATACGGACCAAAGCAATTCACAGATTCAATGCTATTCCTATAAAACTACCAATGTCTTTCTTTAAGGAATTGGAGAAAACTATTAAAAAATGCATATGAAACCAAAAATCCCCAAATAGACAAAAGAATCCTAAGTGAAATGAACAAAGTCAGAGGCATCACATTACCCAACTTTAACTATTTTATAAAACCACAATAACAAAAACAGCTTGGTACTGGTATAAAAACAGACACAGACAAATGAAAAAAAAAAAAAAAAGATAGAAACCTCAAAAATAAAGCTGCACACTTACAACCATCTGATCTTTGACAAGGCCAACAAAGAAAAGTAATATAGAAATAACTCCCTATTCAATAAAGGGTGCTGGGATAACAGGTTAGGAGATTGAAGCTTGACCCTTACCTTTTATCATTTACAAAAATTAACTCAGTATGGAATAAAACTTTAAATGTAATACCTCGAAATATAAAAATCCTTAAAGACAAACTAGGAAATACTCTTGTTGACATCAGCCTTGGCAAATAATTTTTGGCTGTTCCCAAAAGCAATTGCAACAAGAACAAATATAAACTGGGACTTAATTAAACTAAACAGCTTCTGCACAGTAAAAGAAACAGCAGAGGAAACAGACAACCTACATATTAGGAGAAAATATTTACAAACTATGCATTTTACAAAGGCCTCACATCCATAATCTGCAGAGAACTTAAACAAATCAACAAGCAAAAAACCAAATAACCACATTTAAAAATGGGCAAAATATATGAACAGACACTTTTCAATAGAAGACATGCAAGTGGCCAATAAACATATAAAAAAAAGTTCAGCATCACTAGTCATGATAGAAACGCAAGTCAAAACCACAATGAGATACCATCTCACACCAGTTAAAATAGCTATTACTAAAATGTTAAAAATCAACAGATGTTGCCAAGGCTGTGAAGAAAATGGAATGCTTATACAGTATTGGTGAAAATGCAAATTAGTCCAGACACTTTGGAAAGCAATTGGATATTTCTCCCAAAAATTAAAACAGAGCAACCATTTGATCCAGCAATCCCATTACTGAGTGTATTTCCAAAAGAAAATAAATCTTTCTACCAAAATTACACATGTACTGATATGTTTATCACTATGCTATTCAGAAAAACAAAGAATAGAATCAACCCAGGTGTTCCTCAATAGTAGATAAGATAGATAAAACGTGGTATATATAAACTGTGAAATACTACTCAGCCATAAAAATAGTGAAAGCATGTCATTTGCAAGAACATGGGTGGAGCTGGGAGCTATAATGCTAAGCAAAGTCATGTATGAACACAAAACCAAAAACCCCATGTCCTCACTTATAAATGGGAGCTAAGCGTTAAGCACAGATGAACATAAATGTAAGAAAAATTAACACTGTGGACCATCTGGGGAAAACAAAGGCTTCATTTATGGATGTTGAAAACTCAGAATAAAATTCTTCTCATTATGGCTGGCATGCAAGTTTTGAGGGAAGAGGGAGAGTTGGCGAGGCCACAGCCTGACATCCAGCTTCCCACTTTCTCATAGTTAATTAAAATATAAGACCTTATATACTATACAGAAATACTAGTAGAAAGTGGAGGGAGAAGTAGTGGGTTAAAAAATTAGCAATTGGATGCTATGGCCTCTAACAGGGTGACAGGATCCATAATACAAATCTCAGCATAATGCAATATTCCTTTGTAACAAATCTGCACATGAACACCCTGTATCTAAAGTAAAAGTTGAAATAGAAACAAAAAGCAAACACTTTGATAATTGCCAAAATGGAAGTTTGTACATGGGATAGTAGCACTATAACTCAAAGCCATGGAGAAAAGGGAATACTTATAGACTATGAAACCTTGAATCTACTAAAAATACAAAAATTAGCCTGGTGTGGTGGTAGGCGCCTGTAGTCTCAGCTACTCGGGAGGCTGAGGCAGGAGAATTGCTTGAACCCGGGAGACGGAGGTTGCAGTGAGCTGAGATCATGCCGCTGCACTCCAGCCTGGGTGACAGAGTGAGACTCCCTCTCAAAACAAACAAATGAAACAAACAAACAAAAAAATAGTAACAGAGAATAATGGCAACAAAGGAAAAACAGTAACATATATGGTACTAATATGTATCTTTAGTTGGTTAATACACAACTATAGCAATGACCACTATGAATGTCAGTGGTCAAAAGGCACCAATTAAAAGACAGAGATTTTTAGAGTTGATCAAAAATCAGTACAGATTATATGTTTTCTATGAGAAGCTCACATTAAATATAAAGACACATAGAGGAAATGAACTGATGGAGAAAAATGTGCTATGCTAACACTAATCAAAGAATGGAAAAAATATGCTATGCTAACACTAATTAAAGGAAAGCAGGAGTAGCTACATTAATTTCAAACAGAGTATTTCCTTCAAAGGAAGGAAAATTATTAGGGATAAAGAAGGGCACTGTATAATAAAGGTGTCAACTTTCCAAGGAGAAATAACAATTGTTAACATATATGCACCTCACAGCAAAATGTCAAATTAAGTGAGAAAGAAACTATTAGAACTGCAAGGAGAAGTGGATAAATTCACTAAGATAGTTGGAGATTTCAACAACTCTCTATCAGAAATGAACAGATCCAGCAGGCATAAAATCATTAGAAACATAGTTGAACTCCACAATACCATCATTCAACTGGAAATAATAGACATCTATAAACTACTTTATTTTAAAACAGAACACAATGTTCTCAAGCTCACACGGAACATTCATCAAGACAGGGTACATTCTGGCCATAAAAGATATCTTAATACATTTAAAATATTATTTAAAATAATAGAAACCATGCAATGGTTACTACAATAATAGTAAGAGCAGATAGAAATGTAATTGAAAAGAGGAAGTCAATAGGGAAACTCAATAAAATTAAAACCTGATTTTGAAAAGATAATTGATAAACCTCTAGTTATTATAATTAAGAAGAAAAATAGAGGGCACAAATTATTAGTATCAGAAATGTAAAAGAAGACTTCATTACAGATCCCATTGACATTAAAGAGATCATCAAGAAATATTATGAACACCTCTCTGCCTACAAATTTGATAACCTAGGTGATATAAACCAATTCCTTAGAAGACACAATGTGCCAAAATTTACGCAAGATGAAATAGACAATCTCATAGGCCTATATATATTAAAGAAATACAATAAGTAATTAATAACATTCTGAAACAGAACGTACCAGGTCAAGACAGGTTCACTAGTGAATTCTGCCAAACATTTAAAAATAAATTTTATTAATTCTCTACAATCTCTTTTAGGGGATTGAAACAGAGGGAATATTTTCCAACCCATTCTAGAAAATTAGCATTTACCCTAATACCAAAACCAGACAAGACATCACAATAAAATGGCAGACCAATGCCTCTCATAAACACACGTGCAAAAATTCTCAACAACAATTAACAAATTGAATCTAACTACATATAAAAATAGAATTATATACCACAATCAAGTGGGATTTATTTTCAGTTTAGCAAGGCTGGTTCAACATCTGAAAATCAATTAATATAATCTATCATATCAACAGGCTAAAAAATAAAATCACATGGAAATACATATAGATTCAGAAAATGCATTTGACAAAATCTAACAACCATTCATGATAAAAAAAAAAAACTTGGTAAACTTGGAATAGATGATAACTTTATCAATTTGATAAAGAATGTCTACAAAAATATCCACAGACAACATCATACTTAATGGAGAGAAACTGGAAACATTCCCACTAATATCAAGAACAAGGCAAGATGTCTCATCTTACTACCCCTTTTCATTATTTTTCTGAAAGTTCTTGATAATGCAATAAAACAAGTAAAGGAAACAAAATGTATATGGATTGAGAAGAAAGAAATAAAACTGTCTTTGTTAACAGATAATATAATCATCTGTGTAGAAAATCTGAAACAATTGACCAAAAAACATTTGAACTAATAATTATAGCAAGGTTTCATAATACAAGGTTAATGTACAAAAGTCAATTGCTTTCTTATATGCTAGCAATGAACAAGTAGAATCTAAAATTAAAATCGCAGTGCCATTTATATTCACAGCCAAAATAACAAACCCTTAGGTGTACGTTTAAAAATATTTGGAAGATCTATATGAGAAAATCTTTAAAAACTCATTTGAATGAAATCAAAGAACTAAATAAATGGAGAGATACTTCATATTCTCAGTGTTGTCAAAATGTCAGTTATTCCCAACTTGAATTGGGATTCAATGCAATCCTAATCAAAACCTTAGCAAGTTATTTTGTGGATATCAACAAACTTATTTTAAAGTTTATATGATGAGGCAAAAGACTCAGTAATAGTTGACAAAATATTGAAGGAAAATAACAAATTTATAAGACTGATACTACCTCACTTCAAGATTCATTATAAAGATACAATAATCAAGACAATGTTTTATTGGGCAAAGAATAGAGAAATAGATCGATGGCAAAGAGATAAAACCCAGAAATATATGCACACAAATGTAGTCAACTGAACTACGGCAAAAGAGCCAATGCAATACAATGGAGCAAGGATCGTCTTTCAACAAATGATTCTGGAACAACTAGATAGCCGCATGCAAAAATGAACTCAAAATGAATCATGGACTCAAAAGTAAAATACAAAACTATGAAAATCCTCGAAGATAACATAGAAGAAACCTATTTGACCTTGGGTATGTTGATGACTTTTTACACACAACACTAAAGGCACAATCCGAAAAGAAAGAATTAGTAAACTCTTGGAATCATTAGAATTTAGAACTTCTGCTCTATGATAGACAATGTCAAGAGAATGAGAAGTCAAACTACATACTGAGAGAAGATATTTGCAAATGACATATCTGATTAAGGACTCTTTTCCAAACCATGCAAAGAACTCTCCGAACTCAAAAATAAGAAAAACAAACAAGCTGATTGAAAAACAAGCTGGACTTTGACAATTCACCAGACAGCATATACAGATGGCAACAAGCATATGAAATCATGTTCCAAACATATGACATTAAGGAAATAAAAATTATAAAAACAATGAGATATCATTACATACCTATCAATGTGACCAAAATCTGAAACACTGACAATATAAAATACTAGTGAGGATGTAAAGCAACAGGAACTGTCATTTATTACTGTTCAGAATCAAAAATGTTACAACCTTATTGGTGGACAGTTTTTTATAAAACTAAACATATTCTTACCATACTATCCAGCAATCACACTCATTGGTATTGACCTCAATAAGTTGCAAACATATGTCCACAAAAAGTCCTGCACAATGATGTTTATAACAATTTTATTCATGGCTGCCAAAAGATTGAAGAAATGAGGATGTCCTTCAGGAGGTGACCTAATAAATAATGTGTGGTATATCAAGACATAGAATATTATTATTACTAAAAAGAAATGAGCTATTAACCATAAAAATACATAGAGTAATTCTTAAGTGTACGTTGCTAAGTGAAAGAAGCCAATATTAGAAGGCTACATACTGAACGATTCCGACTATATGATGTTTTAGAAGAGGCAAAACTGTGAAGACAGTAAAACATTAGTGCCTGTACGGGTTCTGGATGGAGAAGAATGAATAAATAGAGCACAGAAGATTTTTAGGGGAGTGAAAATCTGTATGATCCTATAAAGCGGGATATATATCATTATATAATTTTCCAAATCTGTAAAATGTATAATACCAAGAGTGAAGTCTAAGGTAAACTATGAACTTTGGATAATTATAATGTGTCAATATAGCTTAATCAATTGTAACTAATGTACCACTCCGGTGGAGGATGTTGATAACGGGAGAGGCATTGCATGTTTGAAAGAAGGGATACGTGAGAAATATCTCTACCTTCTTCTCAGTTTTCCAGCAAACCTAAAACTGCTTTAAAAACATCTTAAAAGATAAAAAAAAAAGAGAAGGAAGTGATTTATAATGAAGGAGGAAATTGAGGGAGAATCAGGAAAGATTTCCTAGATCAGTGAATTGAACCATAAAAAGAGATTAAAAGGAAGAAATGGCAGGGTAGGGTAGTAAGAACAATTCATCATAAGGTTGTAAGTTAACACCTGCATGAAGAAATGCACCTACAGAGTATACTTAAATAGCGAGTGGCAACTTGTGGCTGGAACAGAGAATGTACTGCAATGAGATGGAGTAGCGTGTCATGCAAACAATGACAGCAGCAGCAAGTGTTGCAGCGAGCCCAGTGAGAGTGAAAACATTTTTAAAAATGATTGAATATTGTGTGTAAGCAATCGTCAGAGACCTTACAGAAAACATATTCAGTAGTGTGGGAGGTTATCGACGTGAAGCCAAAGGTATAATGCAGTGTAGGCTTCTCTCCTAAGATGTGTTGCAGTGGAAGGAAAAGGGTGAGTGCATAACTTTAGCAGCCACTAGTGTTAAGAAAATTACTTTAAAACATTTTTAAGAGGAAATAACAGGAGCATACTTGTAGTACAAGGAAGGAACTGATAAGGAGAGAGTAATTGAAAGTGCAAGGGAAGAGGATAATTGCCAGATAAATGTTTCTGAAGAGAAAGGAATGAGTCCAAATAAGTGGTTCTGCACACATTATCCAGTAGGATCTCACTTCATAATTTCCTTAGTAGGGATTCTCTCTTTACTCTACCAAATTATGCACAGTTTATCAGAAAGTTAAAATTATAGGGTAATTTCAGTGTCTATTTTTATATTGCCTCTCCTTAATTTTAGGATTGTTGCGTTTTAAGACATCTTACTTATTTGTCATTGTATTAGGTGTTCCTGCAGAAATTAAGTTAACTCATCATGTAAATTCTATGTCCGTATATAGTACACACTGAAATATGAAAAGATAATTTCCACAGTAGGAAATGTTTGTTTCTTTAGTTACTAGAAGCACAAAGAGCATTGACTGGAGTATAGGCAAACTGCTGACTGCAACTGTTGCACATTTTCTAAGATAGAGAACATTAGCAAAGTTAGCATAGATATCGCGTTTAGCTAGTAAATGAAGAAATCATACAAGTACTTCAAAATAATAATTGGCGTCCGCCAAAGAGCCCACAACATCACCAAGATTTATGCTTGCTATTCTCTGATCCTTCCGCTGTGCATGCTATGACTTAGGAATTATTTATATGTTTGTAATGACAACATTTAGCCTCTCACACAGAAGCTCAGCATTTGTGCTAATCATAGTGATGAGGTCTATGCCTCTAAATTCAGAAGTTGAAGACTATCTTGCAAGAAATGCTAAAAGGTTAAACATGTCGAAGAGTTTGTCACATACCGACCAAAATCCAATACTTACAAAAATTAGCAAAACAATCCTCAAATTTGGGCAGATCTAACATTTAAATATGAAAGGTTATTTGTATATTTTGTACCAATTTGCACTAACACATATTCACTCCACCACCTCTAGCTTTATTCGTATAGCTAAATATCATTTCTGATTTTTTTCCGTTGGATATTTATTGCATGTTGAAAAATCTGGCATTTTCAAGCTTGTGTGTTCTTCTGCAAGCTCCTGATTTGAACCTATAGCTTTTCTTTTCTTTCTTCATTCATATAAACTCATCTTGCATTGTATTTTCGAAATCTTCATGATTCTTCCAAAAGAAAATTGTGTCGTTTCATAGGATAAACTGAAAAGCTAGCTTTTATCATACTGCTTTGTTTGTATTATCACAGAAAGTCACATGGCTTTTCCATTCTTGCAGTAAACTACCATGGAGAATTGATCCTCACACAGTACAGTGAAAGGCTGCAGGCTAAATTCTGTCCAAAGAGACAACCCTAGAATTATCTGGGAAATCAAAGGGAAACTCATAGACAGATAAAGAGAAAGATGAGAGACAGAGAGAGCACTAAAAAGTGAGTTTGTCTCTATTAAGTGAACATTACTTTGTTATTGGCTTCAATCTGATCATAGCTGTCATTTCTTTTACCAGTTTGTTTAAGGAGACACACATCATTCTAGTTTTAGGCAGTAAAAGGTGATATTGTAGATATAAATGGTATTAGATTTTGTTGAGGTACTGAATAGATTTGAAAAATTTTTGAAAACCTGTTCAATATTTTGAAATATAAGGCATCAGTCAGCAGTTTTTTTTAACTTGCCAGATAATAAATCTTTTCAGGCTTGCAGGCCATATAGGCTCTGTTGCAACTTCTCAACTTTTAATATTGGGAAAGTAGCTATAGATAATACATATGTGAATCAGCATGGCTGTGTTCTGATGAAATTGTATTTACAAAAGTAGGCATATTACTCAGGCAGTATTTTACCAACCCCTGAAGATATCATTATGATTTATCATCAGTTAGTTTCACATCATTCCCATGTACTAGTATTCTTCCATTAAATCCAAATTCTGCTATGTCTGCTATTTTTCCGTGTGTCTATTACATGAAGAGTTTTAATCTAGGATAGCTTCATGAAAATATCCAAGAAAATATGGTTATTAAGGAAATAATTACTTAACACTTATGAGGTTTTTGAAAAATTATTGCAATGCATTGTTTCACGTAAACATATGCAGAACTTCATTGAAATGATTCTTTATAGCTTATTTTAAATGTATTATTTGGTTTTGTTTCTATCTAGTACATAGTAATAATATCTAGTGTCTCTATGGGTCTATAACTAGTACCCAGGGCAAGATGAAAGTAATTGTAAAAGAACAAAATGAACAAGCAAAAAGAGAAAAATAAAATGAGTGAAATAATTAGACAATTTACCTACAAAATAAATAACTACAAGTGGCGTATATGCACAGCATCACTTATAATTACAAAAATGCAAGGTAAACAGAAAATTTTGTATCGTATTGACAAAAACCGAAAAAAGATCGGTCTTCCGATTCTTGGTGAAGATGTGAGGAAATCAGAATTTCCTAACAGATTTATAGGACAATTCAGCTGTACCTATGGCTATCCTAAATGTTTACACCTTTGAACTCAGCACTTCCTACTACTTGGAATTTATGCAAGTCAGCAAAATATTAATAGTCCCATTATTTAAAATACTAAACATTTGGAAACAAGCCAAATGCTTATCATTAGAAGCATGGTAAAAGTAAATTGCAGAACAGCATATCGAACATAATTCCATTTTTATTAAAAAATAAGTAGTTAAAATGAATATAGTGAAGTTGTAGACAATGATAAATTGTGCAGTTTGAGTAAGTTTAAATTTCCTTAACCTCAGTTTCAACCTCTACAAAATTCTAGCTAAAAAATGCTATGAGTATATAAAAATAAATTCCTGAAAATGAAAAGCATGATTATGAAATGATTTTGAGGTATAACTATTCAAACAGCCTATTTAGAGTTGTATATATAATATAAATGAAATTAATTAAACTAAGGGTAAGATGATAGAGCACTTTTAAATCCACAAACATTATTTTATGTTTTCTTTGACAAGAATTTGGAATCATCAGAAGTATTTGAAGAAGCATCAAATTACCACCTTTGATAAACTGGTATCTGTACTATTTAGAGTGGTTTGTATAAGAGTGTTAACATAAGTTGGGAATCTTTGAAAAGAGTTACAGTGGTCAGTTGAATTTAACCCGAACAAAAGCTTTGGTAAAGGCCTTGGGAAAATCAGAATATTATTGATGATGGCATCAGTATAGAACTAGATACGTATACTAAGAAGCCTTTAGGTACGTTACCAGTATGAATGTGATTGATTGCAAGAAAGAAAATATCAAGAATGACTCAAATGATGAGAACATGTATTGTTTGACCCGCAGGCTGTGCATTTTCAGGGTTAGTTCATTCAGTTTCACACATATCAGGGTTTTTGGTCAGCTTCTGGTGGTCACAAGATGGCTGCTGCTGCTAAATGAAGTATCCCAGACAACGTGCCCTTCTGTCTCCTTGGCCAGGATTGCATCACATGCTATTGCCTAGACCAAATGTTGATCAAATAAATAGTAATGCCATGATTGTTTCAGACTTTTCAGTATTCACCCCAGGAGAAAGGGAAGGGAAGAGAAGGTGTATAAAAGGGTGGATTTAAACACAAAATCAGTTCCCAAGCAAAGAGGTGAAGACAATATGAAGGTAAAGAATTCATCTGTATGGGAAACAACCAATGGCATCCATCACAGATATCAATGGTTTCTATTCAGTAGATGGAAGATGAAGTTCATGGATTAGATACCAAGGAAATTTATTCACTCAGATTTTTTATTCCCTTATTTAATGCATGATTTTTTCCATTTAGATAAATTTTTTTTTAATGTAAAACAGTAAAATTAGGGTGCAGTGAAAAGCTTATGTATCATGTAGAGCAATAAACTGGGACTCAGCAGACTGAGATTTTATTATTCTACTCTGGTAGTTAATTTCTTGAAATTAACTTGAAATTAATTTCTTGAAACATGATGTGTCTTTTTGCAAAGAAAAAACTGTAAAAAAGGTAAAATACAACAAACTACCTACATCTTACTTTGCAGAACATAATATAGAATTTAAATAGATATAACATCTGTAAGCTTTAAACTGCTTGGAGGAAGATACTGTGTGAATAAAATATCACTGAAAATTTTTCCTAAGAACATACTAGTAGCCGGGCGTGGTGGCTCACACCTGTAATCCCAGCACTTTGGGAGGCCGAGGCAGGTGGATCACGAGGTCAGGAGATCGAGACCATCTTGGCTAACACAGTGAAACTCTGTCCTTACTAAAAATACAAAAAATTAGCCGGGCATGGTGGAGGGCGCCTATAGCCCTAGCTACTCGGGAGACTGAGGCAGGAGAATGGCGTGAACCTCGGAGGTGGAGTTTGCAGTGAGCCGAGATTGTGCCACTGCACTCCAGCTTGGGCAACAGAGCAAGACTCTGTCTTCAAAAAAAAAAAAAAAAAAGAACATACTAGTAGTATTGAATCTAATATGCGTAAAATTCCTGTTTGTTAAAAAATTATGTTGAGAATAATTAACATGAAATAATACATATTCCATATGCTGTATTTTTATGTAATATTTAATGAAACCTATTATAACATGCAAGTCATTTTTGCTTATTTTGTAAATAATAAATCAATGTTTTAAACTATTCATCTTTTTCTGAAAATCACTTAAAAATAAATTCAATGTCAAATTAAAGCATAATAATGAGAATAATATTTATTTTACTTTGACTACTTTCATGTATTGTCTTCTTCAAAATAAAAAGAAAATTAAAATTGCTTTTGCAAAAATAATGTGTTTATTAATAAATTAAACACCGCAAAAAAAAAAAAAAAAAGTTTACAAGAAAGGAAAAGAAACATCAATCCAAATTCTATTCACCAGAAATAACAATTCAGAGCAGTCAAAATTTAGACCGTAATTTGATATCCATCTTTTACAAGTATTTGTTAATAGATACAGTATTAATTTAACATCCCCCAAAGTCATTCCCAGTCTCATTAGGTTATTCAGAATGTAGCAAAAAAACTATAAGATTTTAGAAAGATGGATCATTTCATTAATTGCAATATAAATATAGGCTCACTTTTCTTTAATTAAACCAGTTTTATTTTTTATTACAAAACTAGAAAATACTGATTAGCTGAGAAATCTTTACATTGCTTAAAGTGGAGGAGTCCAACCTCTTTCTTAATTTGATTTCAAATAAAGACTCTTCAGTGTTATATTGCCATGCTTTTTTATTTTTCATCTATATTTTATAAACCCTCTGTGGTACAGATTCAAAAGAGGTTTGACTTGGCAATAGCTTCTGCTAAAGCCAAAGATTTTCAATAGGACAATTGTTCTAATATATTAATGCTTTTAAAATAAGTAACCTATTGAAGTGTGACAAATGGAGATTCTCTAGGCACACCATTGTGGTTTTAATATGGTACATCTAGGAAGGATCTTAGGAGTCTGAATATTTAATAAGCACTCCATGTAATTCTGATTCATGTGACAGATGGGCCAAGCTTTAGAAACACTATCCTAAATTCATTGTCACTAGTTTCTCCTAAAAAAAAAAAATAGTAAAGTCTTTGCTCTACTAATATTTTTTATTTGTTTATAAGGCACACAAGGTGTATTTAAGATCATGTAAAATTTTCTTATACTTAGAAAACCATAATAATTTTATAACTAAATATTTTTTGAAGTCATGACAAAAACAGAGAATGTTTAAATATGGACATGTAATTTGTAATGTTCTAATTTGGTTGTGGCCATTATATGGGAAAATAAATTATTTTAAAATAAGAAATACCATTATTCTTAAAAATCTATTGGTATTCATCATGTAGAAATTTAGAGAAATTCTTCTTTTAGTTCCAGAAATATTATGATTTTTTAAATAATAAATATGTGTTTCCTGAGCTATCTCTTTTTTCTCGTTACAAGTGTTCAGAGTATTCTATCACTTAAAGCATGAAATCTTACTGGTAAACTTCTACATTGATCTTCTATTCATTGTTTAAAAAAACCATAAAATATTAATCAATCATCACTCGCTCTATTCATATCCTTTTCTAGGACATGCATTCACCACTGCTGTTTCAAGCATTTCTATTTAAAGTGTGCTGAATGTCTCCTGAAATCTTACCATTGGTTCCTTTACAGTATATACTTATCTGTGTTGAATGTGGCTGATTATGGTTATAAAATGAGTGCCTACTCTCACATCTGTCTTTGTTTTTGTTTTTGTTTCTTTTTTAGTTTTTTCTGTCTTTAGAAATGTGAATCTATTAATTACTTCCCCAATACTCTGAAGGATGCTAGTATCAGAATTGGTACTCATTTCTAATTGTCTAATTCTCCTGAGGCCAACTCAATTCATGTGTTACCCACTTTATATTGCTTTATCATGCTTGGTGAAAGAAAGCTTATCCAAACTAAAACAAAAGAAAGAATTGTATACTTACTAGTATAAGGTTTCATCTATTTTCTTTATGCAAAAGAAAAAAATTAAAAACCTAAGCATTTTCTCCATGATTCTAACATTTTCTCTAAAAATTATAGCATTTCTCTTTACAAAATTCCACCATACACTTGTTTACAAAGATTACCAAACATTTTCCCTGCTTAGTTAATAATTCCAGAAGATTTATCTTTTTCACTACGCCTTTTTGTTTGATCATAGAGAGTTTATGAATGTCCTTCATAATGACAGCATAACATCTCTCAGTGTCAAATGCACTTAATTTTATCTTGTATGTAATATAAACAATTCACTATCTGTAGCACTTTAGGTGAACCCTGGATTGGTTGAAATAGCAGCATGTATACCACAAGTATTATTTACCCATTTCTTTCGCCAACTATAAGGCAAGAGTTTTTAGGAAAGATTGTCACAGAATATAGATGACAGAATGTGTGTGCGTGTGTGTGTGTGTGTGTGTGTTATCTTGTATATATACACATATTTTCTTATTACTAAGCTTACACATATCAAGACAAATTCCCTTAGTCCCTGGAATTTCTAATATGGGATATACCCAGTGAGAAGAGTGAGAAGGCAAGGCAGCCTGAATTAAGTGCAACACCAATATTCACAAAGTGAGGAAAATGAATGTGCCAATGAAAAAAAATGGAAAATAAATATTCAAAGAAGTAAAAATCTAAGATCATTACATAGAAGCTGAAAGAGAAAAGAGTTTCAAAAAGATGAAGTGGTATATTAGTCTGTTCTTGTGCTGCAATAAAGAACTGCTTGAGACTGGGTAATTTGTAAGGAAAGAGGTTTAATTGACTCACAGTTCTGCATGGCTGGGGAAGCCTCAGGAAACTTACAATCATGGCAGAATGGGGAGCAAAAACAGCCTTCTTCAAATGATGGTGGGAAGGACAAGTGCTGAGCAAAGGGGGAAAAATCCCATATAAAACCATCAGATTTCATGAGAACTCACTCACTATCATGAGAACAGCAGCATGGGAGTAACCACCGCCATGATTCAATTACCTCCCACCAAGTTTCTCCCATAACATGTGGGGATTATGGAAACTACAATTCAAGATGGCATTTGGGTGGAGACGCAGACAAACCATATTATTTCATCGCTGGCCCCTCTCAAATCTCATGTCCTTGCAATTTAAAACACAAACAGGCCTTTCCAACAGTCCTCCAAAGTCTTAACTCATCCCAGCATTAACCCAAACATCCAAGTTCAGAGTTTCATGTGAGACAAGGCAAGTCCCTTCCACCTATGAGTCTGCAAAATCAAAAGCAAGTTAATTACTTCCTAGATACAATGGGGGTACAGGCATTGGTCAAATACACCTGCTCCAAGTGAGAGAAATTAGCCAAAACAAAGGGGCCACAGGCCCCATGCATGTTTTAAATTCATTAGGGCAGTCATTAAACCCTAAAGCTACAAAATGATCTTTTTTGACTTCATTTCTCTCATTCAGTTCATGCTGATGCAAGAGGCAGGCTACCACTGCCTTGGGCAGCATCAGCCCTGTGGTTTTTCAGGGTATAGCCCCTTCCTGGCTGCTTTCATGGGCTGGTGTTGAGTGCCTGCAGCTTTTCCAGGTGCACAGTGCAAGCTGTCAGTGGGTCTACCATTCTGGGGTCTGGAGGATAGTGGCCCCCTTCTCACAGCTCCAGTAGGCAATGCCGCAGTAGGGACTCTGTGTGGGGGCTCCAACCCCACATTTTCGTTCCTCACTGTCCTAGAAGAGATTCTCCATGAGGGCTCTGCCCCTGTAGCAAACTTCTGCCTGGACACTCAGGCATTTTCATGCATCCTCTGAAATCTAGGCAGAGGTTGCCAAAACCTCCGTTCTTGTCTTCTGCACACCTGCAGGATCAACACCACGTGGAAGCTTCCAAGGCTGGGAGCTGAAGCAATGGCCCAAGCTATACCTTGGCTCCTTTTAGCCATGGCTGGAGCTGAAGCATCTCGGATGCAGAGCATCATGTCCCTAGGCTACACAGAGCAGGGGGGTCCTGGGCTAGGTCCAGGAAAGCATTTTTACCTTCTAGACCTTCAGGCCCATGATGGGAGGGGCTGTCATGAAGGTCTCTGAAATGCTCTGGAAACATTTTCTCCATTGTCCTGCTGGTTAACATTTGACTTCCTGTTATTTATGCAATTTTCTACAGTGGAATTGAATTTATCCCCGAAAAATGTTTATTTTTCTTTTCTGTCATATCATCAGGCTATAATTTTTCAAATTTTTATGCTCTGCTTCCTATTGAATGCTTTACCACTTAGAAATTTCTTTCAGCAGTTACCCTAAATGATCTCTCTCAAATTCAAAGTTCCATAGATCTCTAGGGTAGGGGCAAAATGCCACCAGTCTTTTTGCTAAAGCATAACAGGAATCACCTTTATTTCAGTTTCCAAGAAGTTCCTCATCTCCATCTGAGATCATCTCAGCCTGGACTTCATTGTCAATGTCACTATCAGAATTTAGTGAAAGCCATTCAACAAGTCTCTAGGAAGTTTCAAACTTTCCCACATTTTTCTCTCTTCTGAGCTGTCAAAGTTATTACAACCTCTGTCTGTTACCCAGCTTCAGAGTTGCTTCCACATTTTTAGTTATCCTTACAGCAGAGCCCCACTACCTCCTGGTACCAATTTACTGTGTTCATTTATTCTCATGCTGCTATAAAGAAATGCCCAGGACTGGGTAATTTATAAAGGAAAGAGATTTAATTAACTCCCAGTTCAGTATGGGTTGGGCGGCCTTGGGAAACGTACAACAAAGTGGAAGGGGAAGCAAATATATCCTTCTTCACATGATTGCAGGAGGGAGAAGTGCCAAAGACCCTTACAAAACCATCAGATCTCATGAGAATTCACTCACTATTACAGCAGCATGGGGGTAACTGCCCCCATAATTCAATTACCTCCCACCAGGTCCCTCCCACAACATGTGGGAGTTATGGAAACTATAATTCAAGATGAGATTTGGGTGGAGATGCAGCAAAATTATATCAAGTGGTGAATAATGTCAAATGCTGCAGAAAATCTCAGTAATATCAAGTTTAAAAACAAGACATAGAATTTGGCATTAATAGTACTTTAGTGTCCTTGCTGATATAAGTTTCTTTTTGTGGGTCTGAATGAAATTCATTTATATTGCTTACAACACTACCTCAAATAATTCCTAAAGGCTCCTTTTGAAAATTTATTTAAATTGGTTCTCCTACTGAAAAATACAGATATATTTAAACATAAATATCCCACACTGCATGTTACAACAAGTTGAGGGCCCAGAATCAAAGAAATTTCTCTTCTGATAGAGCTTCATAGAAGAATGTGAAAAAAAATCAACTTTCTTTTGTTTTACACTTTACTGCTATTTGTTAATCTGTGCATGGTACTCAAAATTGTTTAGAAACAGTCAGGCAGATTGGACCAATGCCAAGAACTTCCAAAAATGATGTGAGATTGAGTAACTCATACTAAACGATAACTTAATTGTACATTTAAAAATAACTAAGAGTGTAATGATATTATTTGTAACTCAAAGGATAAATGCTTGAGGGGATGGATACCCCATTCACTATGATGTAATTATTTCACTTTGCATGCCTGTTTCAAAACATTTCATGTACTCCATAAATACATACACCTACAATGTATTCACCAAAATTAAAAACTAGGAAACAAAAACAAAACGAAACAAAACAAAACAAAAACTTGTGTTTGGGGCAGTTTTTTCAGTTTCACTCAAAATTTTACTTGATAAATCTAATAAAGAATGGTAAGAGGATGGGACTTGAGGAGTGCAGAGTCTGGATGTCATTTCTCCAAGTCATTTTTAAATTCATTCTTATCTATAGAGAAGAAGATCCCTTGTTAAGCACCTTGGCTGCTTTTCTATCTTTGTCTCCATGCTCTTGCATTCAAAGGTGAGTTTATCTAGAAATACTCAATTCAAGCGATTGTTTAATTGTAATAGAGATGTGAGGGGAATTGGCTTTTGTGCAAACCATAATAACGTTGTGAATCTAGTCTTTTTAGAAATGGTTCAACCAGTCCACTATCAATATAGCTGCTTATTACTCTATTCACTTACTTCAAAGTGGCATTTGTTTTGAGTAAGACTTTATGTAATTATTACCATTAGCTTGAAACCATAGAGATCTCTCTATTTGCCCTACTTACTTCAAAAGTCAAGTGACCTCCTACAAATAAAAGATATTCTTACTTTCATTTCAGATTTGAATGAGTATTTGTTCATTTTATTCGAATGTGATAAGTATAAAAGCACTGAGAAACAGAAAATAAAATACTTGAAATTTTGAAGAAAAAAATGTAAGAATAACTAAAAAGCATATAGTATGGTACCTCATAAAAGTTAGGGTAGATTTGCATTTTAAAATGTCTCATAAGACAAAAAAATGTAGACTTTTCCCTGATGCTCAGTGTATAATTGTGGTAACATGTATTCAGTAGTATGATAAATTTTGCAGGACAATCTTTAAAATAACATTATCTCTGAGCAACTAGCTAGGGTGACCAATTAGATTTAGACCTAAGCTATTTTCTTTGCTCTCCAAGATCACTTTGTATCCCAAAGAATTGGTAACAGGAGTCTGAATATCTGATGACCAGATTACTCAATAATTTCCAGAATAAGTAGGAAAGGACAAAATACAAATCAAATGTAGCCAGTACAAATGATAGCTCTGATTATAGTAGAATGGAAAGGAGCAAAAACCCACAACAACTTTTGTTATTTTTTTCTAGAAAGCTAACTTGATTTTATATGAATAGGCATATTAGAATTCTGAAATGGTATTTGATAGTCTATCTAAATTTCATGGTATCAATCATGCCATTTCTAAGGACTTGCTCAGTCCAATATTTAGCACAATGAAAGCAAAGATTATTTTCTAACACCTATTAGTTCATGCATCCTTATTTTTGCAATGTGGATGAACAGAGGTAACCTGTAAAAGGAGGAAATTGAGGATGAAAAAATGGCAAGGACTTTTCATCTGGTTCCCGCTGTCTTTTTGTGTGGCTTGTCCTTGATTGCTGCCATTGACTTCAAATAATATGTTACTCATCCATTTACTCTGTCTCCTTGCATCTCCTGTACTGAAAGCCAGACTTTAAAATAAAGATAGTCAGCTTTCAGGAGAGGAGAAACAATAACAATGACAACAACAAAAGCAAAAACAAAAAACAAAAAAACCTCTGTGCTTGTAGCTTGAAAGGGATTTGAACCTGTCAGAAAATTATTACACAAATTTGAAAGGAATGCCAAACACTAAAAAAAATTATTTTTGACAAAGAAAATTCCTTCTGGGGTTATACTTAAAAGATACAATTTTGAGGGAAAAAATAGAGCACTATATTAAAAAGGGGTGAGGAAAGATTTACTGTTTTATTTCATATCTAATATATGGTCCTCCTAGTATAAGTGAATTTAAAGTTATTATAGAGTAAAAATAAACTTCTTTAAACACAAATGAAATTTAATATTAAAATGAATTTTTTAATTCACTTGACAAATCAAACCATTTACACTGGGGGTCAGCACATTACAGAACTCAGGCCAAATCCAGCCCAATTCCTGTTTTTTATGTAGGCCTCAAGTCAAGAATGGTTTACAGGTTGATTTGATACAGGGAACACTGACTTTGAACCCCAAGTAAGCAAATATCCAGTCACAATAAGAGTCATTATTTGTATTAGAATTTCATTAAAATAATTGTACTCAATTTTTATATTTTGAATTTCATTAATAAAAATATTGTAGACACTTGTTTTCCTTTCTGTTAATGTTGCCTATTGGCCCACACAGCCTAAAATATTTACCGTTAGCTAATCATTCTAGATTGCATTTGTTATCTGTACTAATAAGCAACCTAGAATAATTATATGTGACCAGTTTTTGTTATCATGGAAACTAAACGGAATAAATATGACACTATGCTGTAGATTTAAAGTTGTCAATAGTTGCAGAGACTGAGGCTTTTTAAAAGGTATGTTTTTCTTTTTAAAAGGAGTCTTTCAACACAACATATGTTACACATGAATCGTGTTTTTTCTGCAAAAGAATATGAGGAACAATTAGAGGGAATTTTTTATTCTACTGTCCTTTTTATTGGCCAGTACTCTAGTTTGGTAAACTATGAAGTATTAATAGAGATTGTAAATTGAACCTTCAGATGTCTTTCTTATTGTACATCTAGTTTGTTTAAAAGCATTCATTTCCTAGAATATTATCTAAAACTTGCTGATATTTGTATTGTATTTCAGTTATTATTGAGTCATTTAATATAACTATTTTGGTTTTCAAGACTGAGATGTAAAGTCCATGACTGAAGGGATCATATATCCTGTATCTCTGATGCCTCTCTATCTTGCTATCTGTCACTTTTTCCATTTTACTCTACAAATGTACGATTACCTAAGTGTTCCGTTAATGATATTCCCCAAATCATGTTTGCAGGGGTCCTCTTTAATCTTTTAAGAGCATTCTATGAACACCTCCTCTTCTGAGGAACTAGTCACAAATCCTTTTTTCAAATAAAATGTATCCGTGGCTACATCATAATTGTGAAATAAAATCAACAGTGTTATCTTGGTCATGACTAAATCAACAAAGAATTAGTCCCTGAGCTAAATATTGTTAACAGTACACGAGGGGCACCCATATCCCCTCCCAAGTGGTTGTAAACCAAAAATAAAATGCTAAGCCTCCCAACCAAATAAATGCATGACCTCTTGCCTGAGGGGATCCTAAAAAAAACTGAAATACTAGTTCAGGCCATGATGAGGGGGTGGGGGTTAGACATGCTTCCCTTTGGAGTTTAGGCACAACTGACCAGCACTAACATTAAAATAGAGATTATAACACTGACAAAAGTAACTCTTTGTAGCATTACAATACCCAACTCCAGCCTGACTTATAACATCATTTGACAGATAACAGGCCCCAAAGGAAATTAAAATGTTTTACTCCAAAATATATTTCTTTAGCATATTTTGGAATTGCTCCGCAAAGCCATCTATTTGAGAGAAATTTCCATTCTGTATATAATCCCTTCCTTTACTAGACCTTTTCCATGGAGTCTGATACCATTTAAGGTCCTTATAAGAGACATTTACCATCTATTCTCTCTGAAGCCTAATATCTGGAAGCTTCATCTACATAAGAACCTTCCCTTCCACACGTCCCACCTTATCTTAACTCAAGTATTTCTTTATGCTGAATTCAACTTTTCAGCCAACTTTTCATTCAATTCTTTCAACCAGTTGCTGATCAGAAAATCACTGAATCCACCCATGACCTGGAAGCCCCTACTTTGAAAAGTTCTCCCTCTCTAGGCAGAATCAATGTATACCTTCCATGTATTGATTTATTTATTTGCCTGTAACTTCTGTCTCCTTAAAATGTATAAAGTTACACTGTAACACAATGAACATGGGCACATGTTATCATGACCTCCTCAGGCTGTCGTGGGCCATGGTCCTTAACCTTAGCAAATAAACCTCTAAAATGATTGAAACTTACTGTGGGTATTTTCTTTGATTTCTACAATTTAATGTGCAAATCTGCCTAAATTGTTTAAATAGATAATAGGTCCCATCAAATCCTTTGGTTTATGGAATGTTAATAGGCAGAACATCCTAATGTTTCTGGAGGCAAGTTATATGCCAAATGTTGGAAAGGATGGAACCCAGTGTGATGATATGGCTATGAGTTGCTCCTCTATACTATTTCAGTTTTCTATTATTTGTATAATAGACTCACAACAATATTATTAATCTAAGAAATCTGAGCATGCTTTTTCCTCCAAAACTTATTGAATAATAATTAATGTATTAGGATTCTTCAGAGAAAAATAATTAACTGGATATCTATAGATATGTACAAAGACTGATTATAAGGGATTGGCTAATGCCATTATGGAGGCTGAGAAGTCCCACGATCTGCTATCTGCAAGCTGGAGGATCAAGAAAACCAGTGATGTAGCTGTACTTTAAGCCCAAGGCTTGTGAACCAGAGGAACCAATGAAGTAAGTAAATCCCAGTTCAAGTCTAAAGGTCCGAGAACCAGGGACACTGATGTCTGAGGGAAGGAAAAGATGAATGTCTTGTACCAAAAAAACAAACAAACAAAAAAAATGTAGTTTCTCTTCATTAGGCTTTTTGTTTTATTAATCCTTCAGGAGATTGGATGATGCCCACCCACAGTGGTGAGGACAATTGTCTTTCAGTATATTGATCAAAATGATGATCTCTTCCAGAAACATCCTTACAGGTACCACTAGAAATAATGTTTCACCAGTTATCTGTGCATCCTTCAGCACAGTCAAGCTGAAATGTAACATTAACCATCACAATTAATCTACCAGTTTGACATAAATATATCCTTCATGTGGGGTAAAACAAAGCCACAAACTATTCTATGACCACAGACAAGAAACTAACAGCTCTGTGTTTTAGTTTTTCGTTTGTTTGTTTCTGAAATTAGGGTAATAATAGTATCTACTCCACAAGGTTGGTGTGAACATTAAGTGTTCGTAAATTTTGTGTGAGTTCTTAAAAATAACAAACACATGTACAAGACAATATTTGCCAAGCACTATTCTTAGCACTTTTCCAAATGTTGACTCATTTAATGTACATACCAATACTATGAGGTATGTACTATAATTGCACTTATGTCACAGAGAAGGAGACTGAGGCATAGGTAGAAAAATTGATTCACCTGAAGTTACAAAGCTAGTAAGTGACTTTAAACAGTACCTGGTATATCGCAGTGGCTCAATCATTATTTTTATTGTTATTATTACTATCACTATATGAAATTTGATTATGCTTTTTATGACTTCCTATACTATTGAATTGGATAAAAGTGTTGGTTCTACTATAAGTTAATGAATTTAAACATATTGGATATGTTTCTATCCATTTCAGTAATTATCATTATTTATCCTCCAATTTTTATATCTTTGAATTATGCTTTGAAGAAGTAGAAACCTCTTCAGATTGACTCTTAAATTCTTTTGATACAACCCAGTAGTTTTGATAGATTTTTATTCATGACAAAATAAGAAAAATCCTAATTTGTCACTCTTGGAGGTTGTTAAAACATCAGTTCATCACTGTGGACTTGTAAATGAATTGATTCAAACATTAATTTTGCCTTTACTTTATACACTGTCCTTCCAGAAAACCACAAACTCAATAAGTAGATGTTTCTCATTATTCTTTGTACAGTAGTATTCCAGATAAGTAATAACAAAGGAATTTCACATTTGAATACCAACATTTTGTAAGGTCTAATTAATTCATGTATCTATGCAATAATCATCAGTGGCTTAGGGATGCTAGTATCATATTAAGGGACCAAATGTTGTGTCCATGATGGAAGCATGAAACCTCACAAATGACATATGCTTACAATACAACTGATCCTGAGTCTGATCAAATCTGTAGTCCAGAACTAATTAGTGTAATTATATAAATGTTCTATAATCCATACTAATAACTACAGTAGACACATGCTAAATGTAGTGGCTGTATGTATATATACAAACATTCATACACACACACACACACACACATATAATCTCTATCATTCCGAGACACACACTGAAGTATGTATGAATGCAATGACATAATGATGTCTGGAATTTGCTTCAAAATTTTTCACTTGTGACTGGGAAGATAAGTGGGTTGGGTTAAGATGAAACACAATAAAGCATTATGTGATAGTTATTGAACTTGTATGATGGGTACACAGGAGTTCACTACACGAAAATATCTACTTTTGTGCATATTTGATGCTTTTCAAAATGACAAGTTTTGCTTTTCCTTACTGGCTTCAAAATCTTAAGATACACTACATTTCCCCATTGTGGTGATGGGCATCCTGTGCATTGCTTTTCCTGTTAATAGAAGATAGGCAGATTAGAAGCCAATGGCAGTCTAGTTAAAGGTCTTTAGAAAAAGAAAAAATAATAAACAAATAGACATCTTATTCATTATATTGTGAATCACTGCAGACAATACTTATCAAATTGTTAAGAAAAGTGGAATTATAAATCAACTCTAAAAGTTTTGGTACAGGCCCCAGACAGCATTTTGAATAGGAAAATTTGAAATCTTTTGGCCAAAAGCCATAGTTTGATTTATTGTCCTTTTATAATCCTCAGAAATGTTGTAGTAATTGTAGACAAAAGTATTTTATTTGAATGTTCACATTTTATTAAAAAAAGGATTTAATATTATATCCTGAGACCAAGGGTCTCTGATTTCCTGTTCGCTAATCCTGCTTAGAGCTTTTGGGCTAAAATAATATTTTTAAGTTTGTCATGCTACAGTGAATTTCAGCTAATCTGCCTGTGGTCTTTCAAAACAAATACATTAAAAGGAAAATTTTAAATGATTCAACTAACTTCTATTCAATGAGTACTTACTGGAATTCAGACATTTTGTTAGACAATTTAAATCCCTTATTTAATTCATTGTCCTGGGTACCGAAGGTAGGAACTATTACTTATTATGTGAAATAGCAGATTAAATAACATAAATCAAAGAAGTTAAGTAGCTTGTATAAAATCACACAGTTATAAAGTCTGAAAATGCAGTGATATAATTAGAAAAGGCTTAGTGATTTTTATTATTGTGAATTTTGCTTTATTGTATTTTCTGTGTTTTGCTTTTTTGTTGTTACTTATCACAGAATGATGGTAGCTGATAAAATCAGCTGATGACTATATTTAGGGTATGTCAGGAAGAATTCTGGTAATGTGCCCAGAGACCTAGACTAAGTGTAGATTATTAATCAGTTTTGGAAGAAACGTAATAATAGTCATGGTCTTTGAAGCAAGATTGGCCAATTTTTATGTGTATGTCTATCATTGACATCTGTGTAACAATAGCAAGTGTATTCAACTATATATAACCTGTTTGTCGTCATCTCTAAAAGAATAGCAAGGCTTAATTATAATGTTTTATAATTAGAGTTGGTGAATCCCATGTCTTTAGGCTAATGTCTTGCACATAATAAGATTTAATAAATGATATTAGGTTTTACTACATAATATTTGTGTAGCACTGGACAATTTACTTATCTTTTTGATATCTCAATTTCCAAATATATAAAATGGAGATAATGATAATATTGCCTTCTAAGGTTGATGAAATTTACAAATTAATTTTATATAAGTACTTATAATAGCAGTGCTTGGTATATACTAAATGCCTTATTAGTGCTGGCTTTATTCTATTAGTATTAATTTAAAATTATAATTAACGTAAGAGTTTATGTTATTTCCAAATTCTTTCTCATGGCTTAGAATATACAAAATAGATTTACAAAAGGATGTAATCCCGCCTTAAATTGGTTAATTTATCTGAATGATGCAATAAGTATGAACATTTTAATAAAATATAGGTACTATCAGGTTCCAAGTAAATAAACAACACAGAAGATTGCTTGGTCTGATTTTAGACATGGTGATTAACTACTTATCTGTATGAAAAAGAGGCAGATAAAGATGACATTTCAAATGAATATGAAAAGAATATGTTAGTAATTAAGTGATATGAGAGGAATTGGCTATCGGAAATCAAAATTTGATTTCTATCATCATAAGTCAATATAAAGCCCAGATTTAAGTTCTAAATGCAAATGAAGTTAAAAGAATTTTTAAAAAGACATGAAAATCTGCCCTTTTGGGGAGTACATAAGTTAACATATGTTAACTACAAAAGTTAAAGAAGAAACCATAACTTAAAAAAAAGATCTAACACAAATTAGTACTAGTAAAAGCCAATATCCCAATATTAAAAATTTACACTCCTATGAAATTAGAGAGGACTGTAAAAACTTTAGATTTACGTTTGTAAAAGTCAGCTAAGTTTAGGCACACTCATTCATTACTGTTGAGAGCATAAATTGGTACATTTATTATTCAGAGCAATTTGGCAGTGTAGTGTTAATATGTTAAGCAGAAAAAGAAGAGGAAGAGGAAAAGCAAGAAGAAGGAGGAGGATAAGGAGGAAGAGGAAAAAGAGGAGGATGAAGAGGAAGAAGAAGAAAAAGAATAAAAGAGAAAATATATATATGAAAAAACCTACAGAATGGGAGAAAATTTTTGCAATCTACTCATCTGACAAAGGGCTAATAGCCAGAACCTACAAAGAACTCAAACAAATTTACAAGAAAAAAACAAACAACCCCATCAAAAAGTGGGCAAAGGATATGAACAGACATTTCTCAAAAGAAGACATTCATACAGCCAACAGACACATGAAAAAATGCTCATCATCACTGGCCATCAGAGAAATGCCAATCAAAACCACAATGAGATACCATCTCACACCAGTTAGAATGGCGATCATTCAAAAGTCAGGAAACAACAGGTGCTGGAGAGGATGTGGAGAAATAGGAACACTTTTACACTGTTGGTGGGATTGTAAACTAGTTCAACCATTATGGAAAACAGTATGGCGATTCCTCAAGGATCTAGAACTAGATGTACCATATGACCCAGCCATCCCATTACTGGGGATACACCCAAAGGATTATAAATCATGCTGCTATAAAGACACATGCACACGTATGTTTATTGCAGCACTATTCACAATAGCAAAGACTTGGAATCAACCCAAATGTCCATCAGTGACAGACTGGATTAAGAAAATGTGGCACATATACACCATGGAATACTATGCAGCCATAAAAAAGGATGAGTTTGTGTCCTTTGTAGGGACATGGATGCAGCTGGAAACCATCATTCTTAGCAAACTATCACAAGAACAGAAAACCAAACACCGCATGTTCTCACTCATAGGTGGGAACTGAACAATGAGATCACTTGGACTCTGGAAGGGGAACATCACACACCGGGGCCTATCATGGGGAGGGGGGAGGGGGGAGGGATTGCACTGGGAGTTATACCTGATGTAAATGACGAGTTGATGGGTGCAGCACAGCAACATGACACAAGTATACATATGTAACAAACCTGCACGTTATGCACATGTACCCTAGAACTTAAAGTATAATAATAATAATAAATAAATAAATAAATAAATAAGAAAAAAGCAACACTTCAAAAAAGTCATACCTGGCTGGGTGCCGTGGCTCATGCCTATAATCCCAGCACTTTGGGAGACCAAGGTGGGAGGATCACCTGAGGTCAAGAGTTTGAGACCATCCTGGCCAACATGGCGAAACCCTGTCTCTACTAAAAATACAAATATATATATTTTAGCCAGGCGTGCTGGTGCATGCCTGTAATCTCAGCTACTCAGGAGACTGAGGCAGGAGAATCACTTGAACCTGGGAGGCTGAGGTTGCAGTGAGCCGAGATTGTGCCATTGCACTCCAGCCTGGGCAACAAGAGCGAGATTCTAACTCCACAAAAAAAAAAAAAAAAAAAAAAAGTCATACCTTTTCACCACACATTTTAATGTCTATAGATCTGTGTTAGTCCACTCTCATACTGCTATAAAGAAATACCTGAGATGGGGTGATTTATAAAGGAAAGATGTTTAATTGACTCACAATTCCGTATAGCTGGGGAAGCCTCAGGAATCTTACAGTTATGGCAGAAGGGGAAGCAGGCATCTTTTTCATAAGGCAGCAGGAGATAAAAGTGAGAGTGCGGAAAAAAACTGCCATTTTAAAAATCATCAGATCTCATGAGAACACGCTCATTATCACGAGAACAGCATGAGGGAAACTGCTCCATGTTCCAATTACTTCCCTCCCTTGACACCTGGGAATTAGAAGTCCCTTCCCTGGACAGGTGGGAATTACAATTTGAGATGAGATTTGGGAAGGGACACAGAACCAAACCATTTCAAGATCTCCTCAGGAAATAATGAAAAACCTTTATAAATATTAAGGCATAAACCTCTTCACTGAAGTGCTCTGTATTGCTTGAAATGTATTTTAAGCTATCTAAATGACAATAAAGAATATGTCAAATAAATTATTGTACATCCATGTGATGACTTAAGTTACAGATATTAAAAAATAGTTTTGGCAAAATATAATTATAGAAAAATACTCATTATACAGAATATAAAACATTATATAAAATATGCCCAAATGCCAAAATTATATATACATGGTTAAAAAACATACTGAAAGAGTATATGCCCAGATATGAACCTGATTTCTGGGTAGCAGATTAAAGCAGATCTTCATTTTCCTCTTTCTTCTTTTCAGCATTTTACAAATTCACCAGTGCATGCGCGCGTGTGTGTGTGTGTGTGTGTGTGTGTGTATTCTTAAAATATATATTTCCGTGAAAAACATAATTTAAGTCATATATAGACAGTTTAATACCATAACTATTCTCAATTTTCTTACAGTGTATTTTCCAAATGTTTAAAGTATTATGATTAAAATAGTGTAATTAGGGAAATGAAAGAGTTTCATAAAATAAAGCAATTCTTTCCATGATGACACTTCTAAGAAATACTTAATACAGAATGTGTTTCTACTCTTAGAGTAAGGAAAGATTTTCTAGGCATAATACAAAATCCTGAAACTTTTATTTAAAAAGATTAATATACACAATTAAATAGAAACTATAAAATTTTGAATAATGAAAAACAAATTTAAAGGCAAATACTTGAATATATCTATAAAATATAACTGAAAATTGTTAGCATTAATTATAAAAAGATAATTCGTACATAGAGGAAATACATGGAAGTGGTAGAAAGGGACCACAAAGTAAAACAGAAAAAAAAAAATCTGGAGGGAAATACATGGTAAATTCACAAATGGCAGTATATATATAAAACAGTGCTCAAGCAAAATTGTAGATAAATCTCAAAAGCACAATTCTGAGTGAAAGAATATAGGCTACAAGGATTACATACTATATGATTTCATTTGCATAAAGTACAAGACAAGTAAAATTGGTCTACCCAGGTTGAAGTTAGGATAGTGGATACCCTTGGCAATGGTCAAGGTTTTAACTACACAGTAGAGATCTTCTCGGTTGCTTAAAATATACTCTTTCTTAATTTGTGTTTCACTGTGTTCAGTTTCTGAAAATTCAGTAAACTATTCAATTCTGATCAATGTACTTTTCTTTGTATTATAGTTTAATAACAATATTTTTAATGAATCAGATTATCCTAGGTTATGTTCTAATTCCAGTAAGATTCCAGAGAGCATCTTGAATCCGCATATAAAGTGTCCAAGCAGAAAACAAGTTTGCTAGCCTTAAAAACTTATTATGAGGCCGGGCACGGTGGCTTATGCCTGTAATCCCAGCACTTTGGGAGGCCGAGGCGGGCAGATCACGAGGTCAGAAGATCGAGACCATCCTGGCTAACACGGTGAAACCTCATCTCTATTAAAAATGCAAAAATTAAATTAGCCGAGGGTGATGGCGGACGCCTCTTGTCCCAGCTACTGGGGAGGCTGAGGCAGGAGAATGACGTGAACTCGGGAGGCGGACCTTGCAGTGAGCCGAGATCACGCCACTACACTCCAGCCTGGGCAACAGAGAGAGACTCCATCTCAAAAATAATAATAAAATCATATAATTCACAATCATTATGTCATTATAAAGGTTTTTCATTATTTCCTGAGGAGATCTTGATATGGTTTGGCTCTGTGTCCTCTCCCAAATCTCATCTCAAATTGTAATTCCCACCTGTCCAGGGAAGGGACCTCTAATCCCCAGGTGTCAAGGGAGGGAAGTGATTGGAACATTTAAATGTTTAAAACATTAAAAATGTCATTTTAATTTCTTATACACATAGAACTGGATATTGAGAAATAAATTTCACTTGAAAATTGTACAGCAGGTCTAGAAAAGTACATATTGATGCATATTTCTGTGGTTTATTGTGTGATTCAAACTTACCTTTAAAGTAAGTAGTAATTTATGTAGCCAATGATGATTTATCTAAAATGTATGCTCAGTATGAATAATAAACTAGAAAATGAAATACATAAAAATAAATATAAAATTGAATATATATATTTCATCAACTGATAACTATTATTAAATATTTCTCACCCTCCAAATTTGTTCCTATGCAACTAGACCCTTTGGTAAACTCTGTCAGAGAAAAGGAAAAAATCTTTGAAATGGGCCAAAAAATATTACTAAGAGTCTTATCAAGTACACCATTCAGGATTATCTGTGCCTGTCATTGTACTTAAGTTACTTTACCAGTCAGTAAGTTGTAGAATACTGGCAATAAAGTAAATGACCTTTGTGCAAAGAAAACCTATTTTAATCCACTGGAGATGCTATTGATTATTGTACTTGTATATTGATCAATTTGGAAAATTTTGGTAAAGCAATTTTAGCATTCCTTGTGGATTATACAGGTTAATGTATTTTCTAAATTCTTCTTTGAATTAGTTACAACAACCTATAGGTTCCCAAATTAGTTGATGTTAAAGCATTTGAAACAAGTTTCTATTTTTATGAGTCACAATTTTGTATTTGAAAGATTCATCAACATTAGCTTTTTAACAAAATAGATCATGTACATATTTTCGTGTCATTAAATACATATTGGCATCATTTCCTTAGTTTAGTGGCTCTGTAATATTCCATTGTATAGATTTATCATATCCCCTACCATTAGTCACTTATTTCACTGCCAATTTTTCTTATAAAGGCAATAATGAAAAAAATAAAAATTACAGCTACTCCACTATAATGTAAACTCTACGAAACTTTTTTTTTTTAACCTATCTATTGCTGTGCCTGCAAAGGTTCTTAGAACATAATACGTACAAGCAACTATTAACTGTGTTGAATATATGAAAGAGTACACTTAAAACCCAGAAATGCACATCAGAAGCTATGTTTCATCAGTCACATTGAAAAAATATAAAAATATTTACAATATCCAGTGCTGGCAAGGGTGTGGAAAGGAATGGTATCACTCACTCTTGATAAAATTCTAAATTATGGTACTTTTGCTGGAGGAAATATGACTGTACCTAACAAAATGTAAAATGTGACAATCTTTGGAATCAGTATTTATACTTCTGATAATTTACCTTATGGGAGAAAAGTTTAACTTTGCGAGCAGATACACAAGATATCGATTATTACAGCATTGTTTATAACAATGAGAAATCAGAAGCAATCGTCACGTCAATCAATGAATTGTTAGTAAAGAAATACTGGTATATCCAGTATTCATGAATTCCAATAAGTGGTATAAAAAGAGTTATGTACAAAGATGTTTAAATGTTCCCATATATATGATTAAGTGAAAAAAAGTAAGTCATAGAACCCAATGTATAATGTTATATGACACCATAAAAATGCTTCCTTTATATGGATACAAAAGAAATCTTAAAGGACATATATCAAACCTTTACTATGATTATTTCTGAAGGATAAGATGGGAAAAGGATCATGAGATTTTTTTTTCCAAAATGTATACCTCCATTTCATTTTAGTTATTTTTGTCATAAACATTAAATGATTGATAAACAATAAACAAAAAGAAAAATAAATACTTTCATATAAAACTGAAGAATTTAAGACCATGCTATCCCCAAATATGCTGCTCCTGGATATTGATTATTTTGAGTTAAAGACACTTGAAAAACTACAGCATCAAGACCTCTCTGGCTTTCCTTCTCTTTCTTAAAAGCAAGTGATGAGATTCCCATGTGAAAGATGTCCTCTCTACACCAGAAGGAAAGTATCATTTTTTTTTTTTTTAATCATCAAAGATGGGACACCGGGCAGGTACTTAACAATATGTACCTGAGAGGGGCCCTTCCATTTTTATTGTAATTGATCCTCAGGGGATTCTTCTTTCCAGGGTTTTAATAGAATTTCCATATTCTTGAAGGGCCTTTTGGACCTGGCCTAAATTCCAAAAAGGGGAGTATAGTGAGTTATGTCCGATATCCTGTTTCTTTTCACCGCCTAAATTTGTTTTTCGGGTTTCTTATCGTCAATTAAATGTTCTAGGCCAGACAAGAAGGGTGGTAGCCAGGCACCCACTTTTTCTTAAAATATTTTTTAAGCAATAAAAGAGACAAAGACTAAAAGTCAAAAATAAGATTACACATCAAGAAAAAACAAGAGTATAGCATCAAGTTATACTGGAGAAAATCATTGCTTTTGTATACCTCTAAGATGAAATATTTCAGCAACTGGCCATAACAATAGTTAGAACCAGGGGATAGAAAAATCACAGAAGCTGACAAAAAAGCTAAAGAAGAGAGTTATCCTCCTCTCTTTTTTATGAGAAAATGGATTATAAGCATTTGCCAGTGAATGAAATACAACAAAAGGGGTATATTTATTAAACAAAGTCTATAAGGTGGTGGAAAAACAGAATGACAAGATAATCATCTTGAACTTTAGAGCAGAAAACAGATAAGACAATACCAAAGATTGGAGGTGGTTTAGAGGCCCCCTAGAGTGGGCCTCTAACTCACAATACCTCTCTAGAGTAGGCCTCTAAACCATAATATCCAATGTCAAAAACCCCAGAGCAGATGGGGATGACCAACACTGAAGGTGGGCCTCTAACTCACACTTCTAGAATGAACACTCTCACAATCAGGTGTCCTGCCTTCTACAATTGCCAAATGCAGTTAATGCGGAGCTAAAGCAAAAGCTGCAAATGAAACCTATATTTCAGTGTGGAAGGTAAATTAAAATAAAATTTCCAGTCAAAAAATTAAAATGGTGTTAGAGGAGAAATGGCTGAGAGAAGGGGTGACAAGGATGAAGCTGATCCATTGTGCTTCTGTTCAGGGCACTCAAATGGCAGGGGAATTTGAATTGACTACCTTGCCAAGGTCTTATTTCCAGGTACACCCAATGTTGAAAGGGGGACAGATAGAACACCTACCCATCCACAGGAGCCAAAATGATACTGACCAGTCTCCAATGTGGGGCTGGGGTGAAGGTCTCCACCCAAGCTTTAAAGCTTGGGCTGGCTCAGCAGCCGTGAGAGAATTGGCACATGATCCTGTAACCAGCCAGCCAGAATGGTGGGTCTTTTTATATGAGGTGGCGCTGTGGCTGTCTGCTCATCTGTCTACTCAGATCTGCTTCCACCACCTGCCAGGAGAGATGATGGCTCTGAGAAGAGCCTTTGGCTAGAGTTAAGCTCTACAGTGTTATGCCTCATCAATCATAATCTTGCTGCCTCACCACCTCAGTGTCTCGCCAATCATTGCCTTTCATCTTCTCTCCACCCAACTGTTTCACCAATTGCCACCTCTTGCCATCTCACCCTCTCATTGTCTCACTGATTGCCAATTGTCAACTTGTCACCTCGTCAATCACCAATTGCCATTTTACCATTTTGTTTCATTCCTTTTTGATCACCAAGATAATACAGGACAAGTGAGCCCCAAAATTGAGACTTAGCCTGAGAAGGTTCTTGGCTTCCCTCAGGAAAGAATACAAGGGTGAATCAGTGGTGAGAGAGGGCAACTTTTATTGAACCAGTGTTGCTCCTTGCAGAGCAGGGCTAACCCACAGCCACTGTGCCCAGAGTTGGCAGCATATGGGCTGTTGGCAGTTAATTGCATTTATATCCACTTTTACTTACATGAGAATTACGAGGCAGATTATTCAGAGCTTTCTAGAAAAAGGGAGGAGAGTTTCTGGAATCATGTAAGATAACTTCTGGGGCATTGTCATGGTCCATTGCAATGGCATTTGTAAACTGTCATTGTGCCAGTGGGAGTGTCATTATGCTAACGAGCAGTGAGGGCAACTAGATATCACTTCCATTGACTTCTGCAGGTTTGGGACAGCTTCCTCACTTCACCCTGAGAATCAACCAGATTCTGCTTCAATTAGCAGGATCATTACTGGAAAACAAATCCTGCCAGCCTCCTAACTTACTGTTTGTAAATTAAATTAGATAAATTTGTATGCTTTACTCCTGATAATCTGTCTTACGTTAGTTTAACTCTTAGTCCCAGTTTAAGAAAAAAAAAATCTAAGAGTGTAGAAGTAAATTTTGCCACCACTTATAAGACATTGGTTAAAAGAAAATGTACATAATTCAGTTAGCACAAGAGAGATTTTGACATTTTCAGTCACTGTTTTTCAAATTTATGTCTCTTATTCAGCAGAAGGTCATGTATATTATCTAACTCAATAAATAATAGCTCAACACAGTGTAAACTATTTTTTTCATTAAATATTTTAAAAGTGTAAAAATTGCAGCAGCTGGGGATAATGGTATGTTCTCTACTAGATTTTGGAGCTCCACGGATTTGTGTTTGAGCTCTCTCAGTTTCTTTGAGCAAATTTCTAATCCAAACTGTCTTTGGAAGTCATGACGGAAATGGGTCTGGGTCCACAATAGTATTTAATTAAGGAATTAACTGGCTTAGATCCAGTTAGAGGCCTCTTACATCTGAATGGGTCAGAAAGAAACGGATAGTAAATGGTAATATTGCAGAGGGTATAAAATTTGGCTTTTTGGAAATTCACAGGGGTTTTGTCTTCTATTCCTTTGTTTCATTTTTCTTATATGCTTAGGTAGGGAAAAAAAAAAAATTGGCTAAGTTAATCTAGGAACCTGAGAGCAAAGCCAGTATCTTAGGTAAAAATGAGATTCTTAATTTCTGAAGAACTGAGCAGCAAATTCTTACAGAAATGGCAAAATCTTACTAAAGATGACTTCCAGTAGAATGTTCCAAATGAACAAAACTGCACTGAAGTGCATTTGAAAATGAGAGTTCCCAAATTAGTCTCATCTATGGATGCCTAGTAACATGAAGAAGTTTCTATAAAGTTTTCAGTATTTGTATTTAAAGACTGTACACAAGGCAAATAAAAACTTGAGTGACTAACTGATTAAAAAAAGTGACATCTGCCTTGCAATTTTTCCTGGTGGCAATGAGTGACAGGATTAGGCATGTACAGGACCATGGAAAATGGGAAACTTTTTCTTCCCAAAGGGGAAAAATTGAGAGCTGATGGGATTGCTGGAAAAGATTCCTTCACGACTAACAAACAGCCACTTGAACTTTTGATTCAGGTTAGCTACAATGGGTGCATTTTTCTCTAACCTCCTTGAGCTAATCACCCTCCGCACCCTGTGGCAAGCAATGATTCATTCTCTCTTGCTCCCTCTCTGTGCAAAACAGTTGAGAGAATGATAGAAATCACTATATCTTGGAAAGTTTTAATTAATGGGAAAAATGATGTATGAGGCTACTCTTAAGCTGCAGTGAATCTGGTAAACTCTATGGTATGAATTTGTCTTTTTGTGTTGTTCTGTCATGAAAGGGGTACCTTATGATAGAGCATGGGCTTAGGATTCCATAAGCTTACTGTTCAAGATGGCCCAGAAAGCTAGTCAGTAACAAACTTTGCTGCAGGTCTCTGAACCAAACAAAAAACTGGATGAGGTCTCCATCTTGTTTTATGTCCTTGGGAGCTTGATCTTGTAACTACATCGTGGTACTTTCTCTTCGTCTTTGCCATCTAGGGAACAGGAATTTGGTGGTTCATGTAACAGTTAGCTCTACAAATTATCTTGAGTAGTTAAAAGTCATTGCAAGCTCAAAATTGACTGTTCTAGACTCCTTCTGGGAAGAGCAATGGAAACTTCCCAATAATCCTTTACCTCAGCAGCTAAGGCTTTGCCTTTTCAAAATGGCGGCCTGGGTTCAATCCTGGCTTAGGGATTTAGTATATTTCTTGTTGATATCTGTGTGACCTTTAACATCTGTTGATTCTCTTCCCCTCTATGAACAACTTCTAGGTTCCCTTCTTAAGTTTTCCTTTCTCTGAGCTAACTCTGAAGATTCCAACTTCTGTAACAACTGTTTACCATGTCTTTGAAAGTACCTCAAAAACTTGTACACTTATGGTTAAGCCATAACCATTTTTAAAGCTTGTTAGTTTCACCTATGAGGTTAATTTTGATAACATTTAAAAGCCAGGAATATTTGCTGTTTGGCCTGGCTAAAGTAGGGTAATAAGAAATTTACAAGGATTTTTATTTTTTTATTTTTTATTTTTTTTTGCAAGCGCTGTGGTTAAAAGTCAGCTTAATTAAAAGTGGCTATCCAATCTCTACGTATATTTAAGGGGACTTTTTTGTTTTCTTTCTCTTTTTGAATCTTATTTTTCTGAAGAAAGGGTGTTTTCAGTGAACTGAATTGTTTTTCTTTATTATTTTTCTTCTTGCGTCTCACAATGCACACCGGAGAGGACCTAAGATAACTTCTAATAGCATGGGACCCCTTAGGAAAAACAGAGTAGCCACCATAGATTCTGTTTTAGGAAAAACCTGTTTTTCTTGTGAAACCCCAGGAATTGAAAGTATATAGATCCCTCTCAAAATTTAAGGCTGTGTTCTGTTTTTCATTGTGTTATCTGACAAGTTTGAGTTAAGGGGTTATCAGAAATTACTTCTCATTATCAGAGAACTTTTGTGTGTAATAACTGGGTAGGAAATGTACTTTTAGGGATGGCTAATTGCAGTTATGTCAGATACTTGGCTCTTTGCATGTTTGGATTAGAGATGCATATGCTTAGCCACCTAGAAGGTATGGAAATGTTCCCACCTGCCACTGAGAGATAAGACTCCTATTGGTGATGGACTGACTGCAAGATGGTCTGATTGCAAAATTGGCTGATTGGCTAGGTTGCCATGCAATGAAATGCAAGGTAAAAGCTTTACACTGTCTTCTCCCATAGCGTTTCTGTTTCAGGGGATCCAGAATGTGATATAAAACATGGACCCTTAATTTTGGAAATCTGTTTTTGTCTTCAAGCTCTGCCTGTTAAGGCCCTATAAAATGCATGCTTTTCTGGCCCTCTTCCTTGAAGAACTCCATCTTGAAGCCAGTAATCCATTTAAGAAAGTTAAAAACTGGCAAATGAAAAAGGTGACAACTACCGGATCTTCTTCTTTCTCTATGCATAGTTGTGTATGTGTTGTGCTTGTGATGTTTATATAAAAGAGCTCTAATTAATTGGCTTAAAGAAAAATAAGCAAGTTGATTTCAAATCAAATAATTTAAATTAAAGACTTTGTCAAAAAATTAAAACTAATGCCTTTTACTTCATGTGACTTAGTAAGTTTTCAGAAATAAAGAGCTTTAAAAATTATTGGTAACATAAAGACATTTTGTCTAAATCAAGCAGGTCAGATATTAGGTTTGCTAAATGATTTAAGGTAATAAACTGCTTTTTTGACTTTTAAAAATTGTTCAACTTGCCACTTTACGACTTGGTAAGGTAAGGTCTGGGATGTATGGAGTTAGCTATGCCCCTAGCTATGCTGAAAAGAATCAGACCATATCTGCACTTCTGTCTGGTGACCTAGGCTCCAAACCTAGTACATAATTAAAATCACTTGCTTACCAGGTTTTTCATCAAAGATAAAAATTGCTGAAAGTTGGCATTGTAACATGTGACTAAGATTATTAAAAGTGTTGTACATGCAAGGTGTGTGAAGAAAGTGAAATATGCTTTTAATAAAAGATGATATGAAGGCATGAAAATGTAAATTTTTACCTGGTTTAGAGGGTCAAAGGATTGTTTTATATCAGATAGGATAAAGCTGAAGTTTTGAGTAAGTTGTGAAGGATTTGAGAAAAACTGATCTTGCAAAAATTCTGTGCGATACATATTAGCTAAATTTAAAAAGGCATTATTTAATTTTTTCTGTGCATTGAACATTGGAATAAAAGCACAACAGGTTTACTTTAAGAACTGATCTGCTCTTTAACAAAAATTTGTGGAGGATTAGAGAAAGTTTTTGAGAATCTCACCTTATGATCAAACTGATTAAGATTGACAGATTTGTCTATAAGGTTTTATTAAAGATTGGGGTTGACATTAATAGTACACTAATGCAAAGGTGAAATTTGGCTTTCTTTCTTGAACCAGATACTCATGTAATATTAAAGAATAATACAAATTTTTGTTTTACTTTTGAATAAACTACTGAACAAAGAAAAAAAGATAAGGGACAGATTGTTTTGAAAGCTAAATTGTCCCTCTCTCAATGAGTGATGATTTATGCCTTTTTAAGGTTTTTGAGTCATCATTTTGGCCAACTGAATGACTTATGGTGACCTGGAATTCTATTTCATAATGTCAAGTGTTTTAAACCTTTAACATATTTTATAGGCTTTCCAAAATAAAATTTCAGCTTCAAAATAGTCTCTTCTGACCTCTAACTTTGGGATGCTACGGAGGATCCCTGAAGCATCCAAAAGAGAGGTAAACAGGATTATTTAACATGTTAAGTTACATGAGAAGCACTGTCAAAACAAAAAATTATGTTTCACCTTCTTTAGGTTATATTTTAGTGAATGACATTAACATATGTTACAAAATTGTATGGGATTGCTAAAGTTCTAATATGTCTAAGTATATGTTATCAATCATAATTATAGTTATTATGTTAAGTTATTGTAGGCCATAGAAATAACCAAATTTCCTTGTCAATTGTGTTTTTAACCATAACCATTTAACATCATTTCCATATTAATTGCTTAATGCTGACACAGTTTCTGAAAAGTTCACAAACACACAAAATCCTAGAATATAGTGTCTTCTAGGAGGTTCATGAAAAGATGGAAAGGACCCTGAAAGCACTCTTGAATACAGGTTTCTAATAACTCCGAAATCATTATCATTTGGACTAGGTAAGAATTCCTGAAACTTTAATGAAAAGAACATTGTCAGGAGGCTTTCATCCTTCTAGATGGACATCATTTGTTAGGTCCTTTTTCTATGATTTGGATTCAGAGATGCAATAATTAGAAATGTACCTCCCATGATGGGCTCAATTGCAGATCCTACTGGAAAGGCTATGGTTACACAACAAACTTTAAATTATCTTGGGAAACTTCTGCTAAATAATAGAATTCTTCTAGATTATTTTCCGGCTAAACAGAAGTATCTGTGCAGCTGCTGGCCCTTGTGGACTATGGAAAAACATATGACATTAGGTATTATAGAGATCCAGTTGTAGGGGATTAGCGAAGATACTGCTTAGTTAAGAGAGTAGACTCAGCTGGGCGTGGTGGCTCACGCCTGTAATCCCAACACTTTGGGAGGCCGGGGTGGGCAAATCACGAGGTCAGGAGATCGAGATCATCCTGGTTAACACTGTGAAACCCCGTCTCTACTAAAAATACAAACAAATAGCCGGGCGCAGTGGCCAGCATCTGTAGTCCCAGCTACTTGGGAGGCTGAGGCAGGAGAATGGCGTGAACCTGGGAGGCGGAGCTTGCAGTGAGCCGGGATCGCCCCACTGCACCACTCCAGCCTGGGCGACAGAGCGAGACTCCATCTCAAAAAAAAAAAAAAAATTAGACTGTATCAGGCTCCTTCTTTTGTCTGTTTGATTTTAGGTGGTTTAATTTACGGGGACCCTGGGTTAGAAGCATACTCTAAACTCTTGATATTATCCTCCTGAGAGTCATAATAGTAGTCTCCCTGGTGTGTTGTATTTCCTAAAACATTTTAAATGTTTGCATGTAACCATCTCTAGAATGTCAAATGGTCTCTCTTCAACTGGCCTGACAAAACCTAAAAGAAATGTGTGACCATGAGGACATCATAACCTATGAATGACATGCTGAGACTGGAACCCCAAAATGATGGTAAATGAGATTGGCACTAAGGCCTTAATTTTTGGTCACACTTTCACCTAAGTGAGAACCTGACCAAAAAGAGGGAATTTATTTAAACAAAATTATGGAAGGTTATTGTTTTGGACTGAGCTCATGCACTAGGCCCCAACAGACAAAACCAAACAAAAATGGAATCGCTCATGCTAAATGTGACATAATCAAACTAAGACTTTAAGGAAAAGCATAGGTTCTGGAGCAGACATGGTTTTGTTTTCTCCTATAAACAGTGTTTTCCAGCATAAGGAGATAACCTCTACTCAGTCCTTGTTCCACCTTGAAAAACCCATTGTTTTACTATTTCCCGGTGGGTTTCTAGATCAAATAAGTACATTTACAATCGTGATAATGACATCAATGATTAAGATTTCGGTCAATCTCACAAAATTGAGAAAATTACAAAATGGGGAAATTGTTAAATCAAGTTTAGCCTAAAGCTGCCTTCTGACATATTTAAGTTTGGCTCAAAGACTTTTCTGTACATCATGAACTGTATCAAGTGGAGGTCTAAAGAGACCATAGCCTACATTTGTGCCAATCAACTGTAGCCAATTGTTCAAACCATGTTCAAATAAGGCAAATGCTGAGCTGTAACCCATCCAGCTGTTTCTGTACCTCACTTTCATTTTCTGTACTTCAATTTCCTTTTCCTCTCCATAAATCTTCCACCACATGGCTACATTGGAGTCTCTGAGCCTACTGTGACTTAGAAGTCTGCCTGATTTGTGAATCATTCATTGCTCAATTAAACTCCTTTAAATTTAATCCAGTTGAAGTTTTTTTTTATCACTGGTAAAAAATATATCTCTATTCTGCATATTCCTTGATTTTTTCTCGGAAAGATATTTCTCACTTGACTATTAGTTTACATTAAATGTAAAGTTAATGATAATTATATCACAGATATTAGAACTGTTACAATTTTACATAGTCATTTATTAGTAGACATATGTTATTTTGTATATATACATAAACATTTTTCCAGAAAAACATAAAGTTTCTTTTTTAAATGAAGAATTTTTAGACATATTTGCTGACAAAAACACAAAATACAGATAACTAGAAAATCATTATATTTCTTAAAATAAGAAGAAAAATATTCAGTTTTAATATGAGAATTTTGTCTATAATGCATTCAGTTCAGATAGTTTAGATATTGTCACCTACTGCCTGAGTAAAATACCACACACCTTTCTTGAACTTTCCAGGTTCTTTTCTTTCCAAAGAGAACATTCTTAAATTTTCTCAACTCCTTCATTTAAATTCTTCATTTATTTATCATTAGAATATGAGATACTTTCCTATAGAAATAATTACTTTTTAAATGTAAATCCTTCTACTGAGTCCAGTAGAATTCAAGTGATGTTTATCAAATTGAATTATAGCATATATTCATGGTAAAAATATAATTAGTTAAAAAATCTGTTTACCTATTTTTCCTGCACTTCTTACTAGTTCTTTATATAATATTTATATAATAGTATAATATACATTAAAGCATACTTAAAAAGTAAATCATTTCAATTAATAGAATGTATTACGTTTTCTACCTGAGTTCAAATCCTAGTTCTGTCCCTTCTCTAGTTGTGTAGCCTTTGATAAGTTGTTCGACCTCTTAATGTTGCGATTTTCTTATTTGCAAAATGGGGAGCACAAAAATGGGATCCACCTCATAAAGTAATTATGGCAGTTATATGAATTAATGTATGTAAATATATATATAGTAAGTGTTTTATGTGTTTGTATTTAGTTGATGTTTGAAAAATGTTATTCACATATAAACTGAATAAGTAGAAGCAGAAGACAGTTGAGGTTCCTTAACAAAAAGCAGATTAGCATGAGAAAAAGAAACAGTAGTTTGTTAACATGTATATCTCATATATACATAGATGCTATCTTGAAAAATGAATAATGTCAAAGAGGTGGCCTAGAACTCTGGTTTGTTAGCATCTTCAACTGAAACAAACAAAAAGGGTATAGAGGAGGCTAGACATGGAACAGTAACCAGAAAACGCAGGGTAAACAAGACTAAGGTTTGTTATGCAGTTATAAGTCAATGTCTTCTCCATTGATAAGAGTGTCTTGTGATTTCATCATCCTTCTTTTCTTGGCACACAGGAACCCTTACAAATGGAGATTTCCCTTAAAAGTATAAAGTTTTTCTTATAAAAGGGTAAACTGTGCTGTTTTTAGAATTTCTCCTATGACTGCTATTTCTCAAAATCACCAGATTTAAAAAAAATTATGCCAAAAAGCCATATTTTGATCTCCTACAGTCATATTTTAGGATGGCATATGTTGGAATCCTACACATCGAATGTCCATAGTTATATTAGTCAATTTTCATACTGCTATGAAGAAATATCTGAGATTGGGTAATCTACAAAGAAAAAGAGGTATAATGGACTTACAGTTCCACGTGGCTGGGGAGACCTCACAATCATGGCGGAGGGCGAAGGAGATGCAAAGTCACATCGTGCATGGTGGCAGGCAAGATAGAGCATGTGCAGGCAAACTGCCCTTTATGAAACAATCAGACCTCATGAGACTTATTTACTATCAAGAGAACATCACAGGAAAAACCCGTCTCTATGATTCAATTACCTCCCACTCCGTTTTTCACACACGTGGGAAATATGAGAGCTACAATTCAAAATGAGATTTGGGTGGGGACACAGCCAAACCATATGAATAGTTTACATTAGGATTCACTCTTGGTGTGATACATTCTATAGGTTTTGACAAATGCATAATGACATGTATCTATTATTGCAATATCGTACTGAATAATCTCACTACTATAAAATCATCTGTGCTTTGTCTATCCTTCCCTCACTACACAGTAACCCCTAGCAACCACTAACCTTTTCACTGTCTTCATAGTTTTGCCTTTTACAGAATGCCATATAGTTGGAATCATATATTATGTAGCTTTATTTCACTTAGCAATATGTATTTAGATTTCCTGCATGTGTTTATATACCTGGATAACTCCTTTCTTTCTTTCTCTTTCTTTCTTTCTCTCCCTTTCTTTCTTTCTTTCTTTCTTTCTTTCTTTCTTTCTTTCTTTTTTTCTTTTTTTCTTTTTTTTTTCTTTTTTCTCTTTCTTTCTTTTCTTTCTTTCTTTCTTTCTTTTTTTATTTTATTTTATTTTATTTTATTTTATTTGACAGAGTCTCACTCTGTCACCCAGGTTGGAGTGGTGGTGCAATCTCGGCTCACTGCAATCTCCGCCTCCTGGATTCAAGCGATTCTCCTGTCTCAGCCTCCAGAGTAGCTAGGACTATAGATGTACACCACCATGCCCAGTTAATTTTTGTATTTTTAGTAGATGCAGTGTTTCACCATATTGGTCAGGCTGGTCTTGAACTCCTGAACTTAGGTGATCCACTTGCCTTGGTCTCCCAAAGTGCTGGGGTTACAGGCATGAGCCACCAGGCCTGGCCACCTCATTTCATTTCAATGCTGAGTAACATTCCATTGTCTGAAGGAACAACAGTTTATTTATTCATTCACCTACTGAGCAACATTGTAGCTGCTTTTTAAGTTTTGACAATTTTGAATAAAGCTGCTATAAATATTCTTTTGCAGGTTTTTGTGTATACATAACTTTTCAGTTCATTTGGATAAATACCAAGGGGTGTGATTGCTAAATCATATGCTAAGATTATGTTTAGTTTCGTAAAATACTGTCAAAATATTTTTCCCAATGGCTGTAATATTTTGCATACCCATCAGAAATAAATGAAAGTTACTATTGGTCCACATCTTCACTAGCATTTGATGTTACTGTTTTTGAATTTGATCATTCTAATAGGTCTGTAGTGGTACAATGGCATTTTGGAATCAATGCTTCATTTAAAGAGTAATGATTCTTGTAGAAAATTTAGGCCTCTGGAAATAATTCTGAAAAAAATCAGACTTTGCACTACCACTCAAGTACTAAAACACTTTTAAAATGTTATAAATGGTGTCATAATTAAGACACAAATTATCTTATGACATGTTAAAGAAATTAAGTAACACTTAGAAGAACATTATCATATGTGTGTCAGGTGAGATACAATGAAAAGATGAAGTCAAACTACATGAAATAAAAGATGTTTATTACTCACAGGTCAGGGAGATTAGAAGTGTGTACAAGAGGCGGATGAGAAGTTCAGATACACTAGGGTGCTCAACCTATAAATAGTGAACAAGAAAGAGAGACAGAGAGAAAGAGAGAAAGAGAGAGACAGAGAGAAAACTTATAGAAGTATGCCCTTTTTAAGGACCATAGGCATTATTTTTCATCCTTTTCCAAAAAGGTTGTAGAATAGCTAGTTTACATAAATCTGCATGAAGGAGAAACATATTTATAGGACTCTGGTGAGGATAATTAGGTTTCACTGTAATTCGCATCTGTGGGTTGTGTGGGGTCAGTGAGATAAAAAACTAGCAGGTGCTATTACAAACCATCATGTGGGAAGGGGAAGTTTTAACTAGACTAAAGCTGATGAGGCATGACTGGATTACAAACAACTTGTGTCTGTCCTAAAATGGATGTTGAGGCAACAACTATGTCAAACAAATTCACGACATCTTATTACACATTACTTATCTATATCTGTATGTATATTTATATATAAATTCTGTATTTGTATATAAATATATACGTAATTTATTTTCTACATCTTTATAATGTTACAACTACATTATAAATCATCTAGGAACATGTACTGCTGTTTAGAACTTTTGAGTGAAACCAAAGGATCTAGCCCAGTGTCTTGTATATAGTAAGTGCTTAATACAGACTACTAATGATGACTGTGCTAATTTATGTATAAAAGCATACTTACATGTATTTTATATGTAGTGAATATATATTTACAAATAATTGAAGCAATAAAATGGAGTTTTAATATACATCGTTAAACTGCCATTTATAATATATATAAATCTAAGTAATTATTCAGTAGAGTTTAAAAATATATATTAATGTAATTAATAAATAACATTTTCTCTTGTTCTGACATTAGAATGTATTTCTGTGCTTTGTACAATATGGCCAGAATAATTAGAAATAACTCTTCATTGTTTCATTTGTATGCTTATACTGCATTTACATCTGGAAGTCCAATTGCTTAGAATCTGCTATAGGACTTCTATGGATATATTTACTAATGACAACTTGGTTATGATAAGCTTTAATTTTGAACTGTCTGAAGCAGATGGATTAGAATTTGTGGTTAATTCATTTATATATAAATACAGATTCCACCCCCTCAGAGACTCCTGTTTTACATTCTCAAAAAAAAAAAAAAAAAAAAAAAAGAAAGAAAAGATCTAAAGCCACAGACCTTTTGAAACATGGTAAGTTAGCCTATAAAATAAAACAAAGCAATTATATTTCCTAGGCTCATGTGGGTTTAAAAGTGCTATAAATTTCTCCAAAGCATGTTTGAAGCAAGCATTCCCAAGAAGCTTAATGAAAACTTTTTTTAAAAAAAAGTCTGTCCATCCGTCCCAATTTTCTATGATTTACTTTGTTTCTACTCATTTGGTTTTTCATTTGGCTGTGTATAAAATGATTTTTCATTTGTCTGTGTATGAAAACCTTTTAATTCAGAATTTTCCATTGAAGATTCTATTATGTACTTCTTTTATACTACTAATTATCAAGTAGGCACACAAATTTGCTCAATTTAAAATTTAGAAATATTTAATTTTCTGTTTTCCTGTTGCCATTATTTGCTTATAGTTTTACTAAGTTTACAAAAAAATTAGCTATCACAAAATTTATATTTTTGACAGGTATTCATAGAAGCAAAAAAATGGCTGTATTTTAATGGCATATTTAATTATATGTCTTCTAATGTTTTTACATGTGGACTTGATTATTTGCATTGTGTATTATTGAATTATGCCTGATTTTGAGTTATAACATAATAAATCTTTTCTAAAAAGGTATGCATTTATCCACATACATTTCAAAGCAAAAATGAATTTTTTTCTTTTATACCTATTGTAGATCAGACAATAGAAAATCTGAATGAAATAACTGGACTTAATGAAACACATACAGTAGGATACAAATATTATAATCTTTAATATAGTCTTTTAATTTCTCAACTTTGTAAGTTTGGTAACCATCTAATAATGTGAATCTAATGTACAGCCAATTTCCTTGTTGCAGTCAAAATTTTCTAAGGAAGGTTGGAAATGAGAAAATAATGAATCAATTTTCTTAGCCTATGATCATTTTACAATAGCATATTGAAAAATATTAGAGAAGAGTCAGTCTTGGTTTTGCTAAATTCAACAGGTAGCTGTGAACAGTCAGTCACTTTTCTTCTGCTCTCATTTTCCTAATCTAGGAAACAAATTAACAATTATATGTCAACTCTGGACACACAAAATTTGAAATCAGGTCTATTTGGGAAAATATCACCTGAATATTTTGATATACAAGTAGCATGACTCATAAATTTTAAGGATCTGTGTGAAAAGGCAGATAAGGCCTGGGAATTCTATCATATACTAAAGTGAACCTAGTGTAGAAACTAAAAATACACCAGAAAATAATGAGAAACAGAAACATTTAGAACAAGTGCAAAAGAAGTAAATCAAAGTTATTTATTGTGATAAAAAGATAGTTTTCAAATGTAGCAGGTAGATGCATTATGTGAAAATCACCCTTTGGAAGGAGCCATATTATATATTTAAAATTATATATATATGTACTAATAATTTAATGTTTACCTAATAAAATATATTATTAAATATATATTTAATATGTTTTCAATTATGCATTTAATAACACATTTTAATTATATATATACATATATATAATTTTTAAGCAAACACTATTTATTTATCAGGTTACTAAATATTGCCCCAATACTAATGTTGCAGGACCTTTAGTTCAGCTAAAGACAAAGTTTTTTGTCCCACAGCCATGAAAATTCAGGCTGACAGACAATTTAAATGGTGAGTGAGACAGGGTTTTCTTGGGTGAAAAGGAAGAAAAGGGGGAAACAGAGACTCTTGGTAGGCCAGAGTTCCTGTAGAGAGCTTCCTGACCACCGTTTGAATTTCAGAATCCACACAATTTTGTGGATATCTATCAGATCCTCTTGATGTAGCACTGAGTTCAGGTCCTGGATATCTTTCTTAACGTTCTGTTTCAATGATCTGTCTAATATTGACAATGAGATGTTAACATCTTCCACTATTATTGTGTGGGAATCTAGGCCTCTTTGAAGGTCTCTAAAAATTTGCTTTATGAATTTGGTTGCTCCTCTGTTGAGTGTATATATATTTACAATAGTTAGATTTTTTTTTTTAGTTGAATTGAACCCTTTACCATTATGTAATGATCTTCTTTGTCTTTTTGATCTTTGTAATTTTACATCTGCTTTGGCAGAAACTACAGTTGCAACTTCTGCTTTTCCTATTTTCTATTTGCTTGGTGGATTTTCCTTCATCTCTTTATTTTGAACCTATATGTGTTATTGCATGGGTCTTGGATCTGTATCCAGCTGGTCTGTTTCTTTTAATTGAGACATTTAGCCCATTTACATTTACTGTTAGTATTGATATGTGCATATTTGACTTGTTTATGTGATTGGTTTATAGTGTCACTCATATATTTAATTCAATGTGGTTTTGTAGTAGCTGGTAATGGTCTTTCTTTTCTATATTTAATACTTCCTTAGGATCTCTTGTAAGGCAGCACTAGTGGTAACAAATCCCCTCATCAGTTGCTTCTCTGAGAAAGATTTTATTTCTCTTTCACTTATGAAGTTCAGTTTGGATAAATATAAAATTCTGTGTTGGAATATCTTCTCTTTAAAAATGTTGAATACTCCTCCCCAATTTTTTTCTGGCTTGTAGGTTTTCAGCTGAGTGGTCCACTCTTAGTCTGAAAGACTTCACTTTGTAGGTGATCTGGCATTTTTTTCTAGCTGTCTTTAACATTCCTTCTTTCATTTCCACTTTGGAGAATCTGATGATTGTGTGTCTAACCAAACAGCCATAAATTTGGTCTCTTTACATAATCTCGTGTTTCTTGGATTTTTTATTTCTTTTAATTTTTTATCTATTCTTGTCTGCCTGTATTATTTCAGAAAGGCAATATTCAAGCTCTGAGATTCTTTCTTTTGCTTGGTCTATTTTGCTACTAATATTTGTAATTGCATTATAAAATTCCTGTAGTGTGTTTTTAGCTCTATCAGATCAGTTACATTATTTTCCTTACTGGCTATTTTATCTATCAGCTCTTGCAATGTTTTATCATAACTTTTAGCTTCCTTGCATTGGGTTACAACATACTCTTTTAACTCAGTGAACTTCATTTTTGTCTATATTCTGAATTCTACTTCTGTCATTTCAGCCACCACAGCATCAGCCTGGTTTCAAAACCTTGCTGGAGTGGTGATGTGCTTTTTCAGAGGAAACTGGTCATTCTGGCTTTTTGAGTTTTCAGCATTCTTACACTTATTCTTTTTCAATTTTGTGGGCTTCTCTGTTTAATCTCTGAGGTTGTTGGTCTTTCCTTTTTTTTTTTTCAAAAGTCTGACGACTTTTCCATAAGGCTGCTGTGATATGCTGGGGGTCCAATCCAGTCTGTAGTCACCTCATATTTTCTAGTACCTGAAGGTATCATCAGAGAGGGAGGTGAAACAGCAAAAATGGCAACCTTTTCCTTTCTCTGTAATCTCTGTCTCAGGGAGGTAAGCACCTGTTGCCATCTCGAATACACCTGTAGGAGGTTGTTGAAAATCCCAGATGGTTTTTTTTTGTTTTTGTTTTTGTTTTTGTTTTTGTTTTTCCCAGTCAAGAGGAATGGGATTGGACACCCATTTAGCAAAGTAGTTTGGCCAAAATTATGTTGAATAGCTGTGGGGTACTGGGAGTCCACTTCAGTCCCTGATTACCTCAGACACTCTAAAGCCTGAAGGATGAAACAGCTAAGTCACTCAAATAGCAAATATGGTGGCCTGCCCCTCTTCCTGGGAGGCTTATCCCAGGAGGTCTGAAACCTCTGTCAGCTGGGGAACACCAGTGGGGGTAGCTGTATAACCTCATTAAGGGGATCCACCTGATGATGAGAAACAGTGTTGGGACCTGCTTACCAAAGCCATCTGGCCATATTTTCATGGGGCCACTGTGCTGTGCTGGGTACTGTTTCACCCCCAGATGGCTTGGCCTCCCCAAATCCTGAAGGTTGGAACTGCTAAGTCACTCAGACACCAAAGATGGTAGCCCACTCATCCTTCTCGGAGTTCCACCTGAGGAGTTTTCAAATTTCTGTAGGCAGGGGAACACTGCTAGGGATGGCTGTAGGCCCCAGTTAAGCAGTCCTGCCCAGTGAGGAGTAATGGCATCAGGGACCCACTTAGAAAAGCTGTCTGAGCCTGATTTTATAGAGCAGCTGAGATGTGTATGGGTACCACTTTTGCCCCAGCTAGCTTGGGCACTCCAAAGCCTGGAGGCTGGTATGACTAAGTCACCCAAACAGCAAAGATGGTTTTTTGTTTTTCCCTCTGGGAGCTCTGTCTCAGGGAGTTTTCAAATCTCGGTTGGCTGGAGGGTGGCTGGAGGCTCCAGTTGGAAAGTCCCACCCAGTGAGATGGAACGGATTTGGGACCTGCTTAAAAAAGTAGTCTGGCCACGTTTTGATACAGCAGCTGTTCTGTCCTAGGAGATCTCTTCCACCCACAGTTAGCCTGGGTTCTCCAAAGCCTAATGGCTGGAATGGGTAAGTCTCCCAAACAGCAAAGAAGGTGACCTGCCCCTCCCACTGAAAACTCTTTCCCAGAGAGTTTTAAAACTTCTGTTGGCTGGAAAACACTGGTGAAGGTGACTTGAGGCCCCAGTTGGGAGGTTCCACCTAATGAGGAGAAATGAGATTGAGGAAAGATTAAGTAAACAGACTGGCCACACTTTCATAGAGCCGCTGTGCTTGTGCTGAGGTAGCACTTTCACCCCAGTCAGCTAGGGTTTTGCAAAGCTCAAAGGCTGAAATGACTAAGTCACCCAAATACTGTGATTCAGAATCTTTCCTACAGGTATGTATGGAGGTCTAAACTTCTGCTTCACAGGAGTTGCAGATACTTTTGTTGGGAAGCCAGGAGCTGGAGTACCTAAAGCTCCCAAGTATCTGCATGTGTCTGAGTGTTTTCTTTGTCAAGACTCCATGTAGTTCTGTGTGTCAGACTGATGGCCTTCATGGAGTGGATTCAAGAGGGGATCTCCTAATTTAAGGGTTGAAAGGATCCGTAAGAGAAGTGTGGTTTTCCAGGGTCACATATTCACTCACCACTTCCCTGGGTCGGGAAGGTTTCCTCGGTTTTGCATCGCTCCCAGGTGGGCCGTTGTCTTGCCTTGCTTTTCTCCATTCTCCATGGGTCAAGTCGTTCCCTTGATTAGTCCCAATGTGAGTACCTGGATGTTTCAGTTGAAGGTGCTGTATTTATTTGCCCTTTTAGTTCCTCTCCATGAGAGTCACATACCTTAGCTGTTTCTAGTTGGCTGTCTTGGCCACCTGTCTCAATAATTATACTTTAAACACGTTTGGATTAGTAAATGTGACTATAATGTAATAACAATCAACTTTATTTAGTTTACAACAAACCTAGTGAAGTAGGTAAAAGAGTTATTTTTCCTTATTTATAGACCAATGAATTACATTCAATAAATTGGAGATCCTTAGTTTCTCTTCAAAAATACAATTAAGGAATACGTGTTGAGAAATACAAATACAATTCTAAGCTGCTCAACTGACTGAATAGACCTCTCCTTGTCCCAGGGGACCCCAGAGAAAATGTGGAAGCTGAGTTACCAGCCATGAGGGGGATCAGTGGTCAGACATGACTTATTATATCCCTTCTGTTGCTAACTGCCATTAGGCTGTTTTTTCTAAAGGCTGAACATAAACCAGACCTTTAAAAAGACTCCACCACTAATTTCAATCAACCCAACTGCCGGACAGCTGTCCATCCCTGTTGTAGTTTTGATACAACAACTGGTCAGCATTCTTTTCTTATAAGAGACTGCCAAACACGGAGTGATTCTGGCCAGTCTATGGAGAATGAGTAGTGAGAGTTTCCATGTCCTCTGCTTCACCTTTTGATGGCAGAGGCCCAAAAGCTCCAATCCCAGATTTTACTAAGCCCACCAGTTTTTAAACATGGGACCCATGAAGGGGCATGGTGGTTTTGATTTGCATTTCCATTATACATCTTTTCATATACTTGTTGGTCATTTGTATGCTATTTTTGAGGACATATTCATTCACTTCCTTAGTCCATTTTTTGTGTTTTCTTTTGCTATTGAGTTATACTAGTTATGTATTAATTTTAGATATTAATCCCCTAGCAGATAATGGCTTGCAAATATTTTTTTGCATTTGTTAGGTTGTCTCCTTATTCTATTGAGTGCTTTCTTTGCTGTGCAGAAACTTTTTAGTTTGATATAGAATTGAAATCATAATATCTGTCAAAGAGACATCGGCACTTCCATGCTCGTTGTAGCAGTATTCACAAAATCTTAGATATAGAAACAATCTAAATGTCCATGAACAGATGAATAGATAAAGTAAATGTCAAATATACATACAGTAAAAAAAAAAAAAAAATATTGAGCCAAGAAATTCTCTTATAGGTGACAGTATGAATGGGTCTGGAAAACATTGTGCTAGATGAACTAAGTCAGTTACAGAAAAATATATACTGTATGTTGCACTTATATGAGATATTTAAATGAGTCAAACTCATAGAAACAAAAAGTAGAATAATAGTTAACAGGTGGTGTGAGGAGGGAAAAGTGGAGAATTGCTATTCAAAGTCTATAAAGTTTCAATTATGCAATATGAATAAAGTTCTAGAGGTTTACCATATAAATTTATGCCTATATTTAACAATACAGTAGATGCTTCACATTTATGAGTACTGCATCTGTGGATTCAACCAAGCAAAGATCAAAAACATTCAAAAACAATAATAATACAACAATAAAATGATATGCACTAAAAATGTAGTATAACAACTGTTTGCATACCATTTACATTGTATAAGGTGTTACAAGAAATCTAGAAGGGTTATTTAAAGTATACAAAAGGGTATGTATAGGTTATATGCAAATATTATATCATTTTATATAAGAAACTTGAGCATCCACAATTCTGGCATTCACAGATGTGGAGTGGGTAAGGGACACGAAATCAATTCCCCATAGACACTGAAAAATTACTGTACTACATTGTGTACTTAAAAATGTGTTAAAAGGGTAGATTTTATGTTAAGTGTCCTTACCACAATTTTAAACAAAAGAAGAAATAACATAAAAAGAGTACATTTTTAGTATTTAAAAATGATAAAAGCTGCTATGGAAAAAATAACAGCAAGGTAAGGGTAATAGGAAATATTTAGTTACAAAAAGAAAGATAATTAAGGAAAATTTGCTTGATAAAGTAATATTTGAGTAAAGACTTGAAGGCAGGGAGGGAGCTCTTTAGGTACATATCTTATATTTGGGGGAATAATATTTCAGGCAGAGGAAACTGCAAGTGTTAAGTGCCTGATGTGGAAGCACACACTGTGTTTTCATTGAACAACAACAAAATCAGTGTGAAAAGCAACTTAGTAAGAGTGGTGACAGTAATCAGATCACAGAGAGGTTTGCACAATCTTTTACATATATTTGGTGTTTACTCAAAACGACATGGGAGGACATTTAAAATATCTTAAGCACAGAAGTAATATAATCTATCCCATGTCTTAAAAATGAAAATTCTGGAGGTTGTGTGGAAATAAAGAGGTATAGGCTAAGGACAGGGATAGGGAGACTAGATAACTGGACTCCTACTTTCTTTCCAGGAAAATATATATATATATATATATATATATATATATATATATATATATATATATATATGGTGACCTGAACCAAGTAGGAATAGTAGCAGTAAAAGTAGAGATAAGGGTTGAAATTGGGATACATTCAAAGGCAGAACTTCAGAAATACGCGAAGATGGATTGAACGAGTTTCAGAGAAATAATGACAACCAGGATTACCCCTAACGCTTGGCCTGGGAAATTGAAAGAAGAACATTTTTATTCCCTGAAGAGCCAAAAGACTTTAAAGGAGGAAGCTTAGGTAGAAATCAGAGTTGACTTTTATTATCTTTAGTAAAAGTCAAGTAAAGTCAACTTAGTTGATGCTTGCTGATGTTGAAATGCTAAGAGACATCCCAGTAAAGCATATTGAATACACAGTTTCGCAAATAATTTTGAGTTCAGGGAGAGGAACATACTGAGCATTTAAATATGGTATGGCATTCACCCCCATGGAATTAGATGAGGTCACCTTATAGATGAGGTGACCAAGAAGAAAGTGGCTTTCACTTTCTTTGATCATAATTATAATCAAAAAAGTATATTTTATATTGTGACCCAGCACATATGAAAAATACTTGTTTTTGTTAAATACAATGAAATCTTTATATTTCCTGTTCTATTCCCCCACTCCCTCATCAACCTTATTCTGTCCTACAAGATTTTATTTTATGCACTCATTAATGCATGCTGCCCACCTAGAGTATGAAAAAAAGCCACCTATGGAATTCTTTGTCAATACAAAGAAAGAGCTGTCTGAAGATTGTGTCTTGCAGCATTCTTTATTTTTAAAGATAAGGTTGATGCGGTACAACCAGGCAGAAAGATCTTTAGCAAGGAGCCTCTAATAAGAGACCGCATCTAGAAGCCAAAAACAAAATTTCTTTAAGAAAGAGAAAGCTATGAACTGTGTCCAATGTTATTAATAGGCTATAAGGTGGGTAATGAGAATCGATCACTGGATATATAGCAGCACAGAAACAATGGGTTTCCTTAATTAGGAGCAGTTCTCATTGTAATGTTGATTACAAGAGCCTTATTTGCCTGGGCATAAGACAGAATAGTATGGTATGGGGACAAAGAGTGAAGATTCTTTTAGGAAAATTTTATGTAAAGAAGACTGTGAGAAATAAGGCAGAAACTGGAAAAAAAGATGAGGAGTCAAGGGAAGCATCTTTTTGGCATGTTGTTGGTTTTTAACATGGAAGAAGACACACACACCTGAAAAAAGTCTTTGAATAAAGCAAGAAGACATGGGCACTTTGCACAGAATTGATGTATAGTAGTAGGTGGCAAATGAAACCATATGGACAATTCAATAAAATAAGATGATAAGTGAGAAAGGGACAGCATGAAAGGTCTTTTTACTGATTCTACATTCGGCAGGTAGAAAAAGCATTTTCATGAGCTGAAAATAGAAGGAGGTACATGTTGAAGGTTGAAGCAGAGAGGAGAAACTGTGAAATAGTTATCTAGATTCTAGAACAATGGGTGACGTAAATGGAGTAGGATTTCTAGACAGCATTAAGGTGCTCCCCCTTATGTAAGTGGTTATGTCCATATTCATAATATAACTGTTCATCTGTTTCTTCTCTTACTCTCTCTCTATTCCCTCCACTTCATGGTACCCACAGATTCTGTTACCCACACGCAATTCCAAAGCATAATTCACCATGCCATTGTCTGCATTATTCAAACTTCATTATGACATAGAACAAAAGACATTATCTCCTCTATCTTCATGCTGATTCATTTCTGGCCATGTTTACAGCGCCAGGTCGCCGTGATCACGACTTCACAAAACCCACTCATTGGTTAAGTGTGGTGATTCCTCACGCCTGTAATCCCAGCACTTTGGGAGGCTGGAGGCGGTCAGATCATGAGTTCAAGAGATTGAGACCATCCTGCCAACATGGTAAAACCCCATCTCTACTAAAAAAATACAAAAATTAACCAGCGCAGTAGCATGTGCCTGTAGTCCCAGCTACTTCTTGGGAGGCTGAGGCAGGAGAATTGCTTGAACCCGGGACGAGGCAGTGAGCCAAGATCATGCCACTGCACTCCAGCCTGGTGACAGATGGTAGATTCCGTTTAAAATATATATATATATGCTAGTCATTATTACCTTTGTTACAGTGTTTTCTTATTGCTGATATTTGACTTCTTATTAATTATGTCTGTCACCTCATATATATTATGCCCTCACCGAATTGGCTGTAAATCTATTTACTTATTTTTATCCTAGCAATATCTGGAGAATAAAAATCAGCATGGATATTGAAACAAATGAACATCACCCTCACAAATATCTTGTTATATTCCCGTAACACCCATCTGTTAAGTGCATTATACATGGGATTTCTTTTTATTAATGCTGAATATATGATATATAAGTACTGCTTACAACCCAGAGATTCGGTGGGGAAAGAATATTCCTTAGGGTAAATGATTGATCAGTAGTAGACTGGAAGATAAATTATTCTCCCTTCATATTTGTATACAGATTGTTTTACCATGTAATAGTTTATTCAGCCCCTTCGAAGACAGTCCTGGGTGATTGACTGATTTGTGTTATTCAGCTCAATAGCACACACTTATATTAGTTCTTCTTCTTCTTCCTGATTCACCTTTCTGCCTTTTTCACTCCTGCTTCCCTGGTACTTTACTACCAAAGTAGTGACACCTATGTTTTTGCCCTTACATTCTGTTTCCTAAAACCACAGGATAATACAATACCATTATTTGATCTTTTGGTAACAATCATGTGAAGAAAAGTGATATCACATTCCATACAATGCATACCCGGAAACTGAAGTACAGAATGTGTCACCCATTTTTCCTAAATTATTCAAAGTATTCAAATATTAGAACTGGGTCTCCTGGACTACAGCTACACTGCTATACTTTTACAATTTCTACTATACATCTTCAAGGCCGACTTTTAGTGCTCTGATTCCACAGTAAGATCACTTTCCATATGTCAAAAATAATTGACTGTTATTTTGCTAAACATGTTTTGCAAGTATCAGTCTATTTGTTATGAGGTTACTAATCTCACTGTATTGTTAACTGGGGAGAAATATCTTTATTGCCTATAATGATCAAAGCACAGTAGACACTAAATTATTGTCTCGAATAGAGAATGTTAAGTGTCGCAGGAAGTGAAATGAATAAATGGATGAATGAATTAAATGTCCCAGTCTTTCAACCCTTGACATATATACATGGAATTAAATTTTCTTATATTGTTTTCTAGAACAAGTAAACTAAAAATGTTTTATCTCAACAATATGAATATTGGATCTTCTTCTCAAAATCAACATATACACACAACATAGCTCATCAATACTAATATTATAAATATTAATGTAACAACATTCATATTAGTAATTTAGAATCCATTCAAAACTGGGATTTTTATTCAACTTAGAAGTCCATAAATGCTTCTAAAAAATATCTAAGGTCTTAGATTCATTTGTTGGATATTTGTCGACATTTGTCCTAAGCAATTTATAAAAAGGGTTTTATCTACAAACATCTTTACTGCCACAAGATTTATAAATAATGAAAATTGTGAAAATAGTCCAAATATAAAAACAATAAGTGAAATAAACTAAATATTAATAAAGCCAGTCAATTTAATATCATGAAACCAACAAAAAATATGTTTGAAATTAAAAACTAAAGAAATATAAGGAATATTAAATTTTACACTTTGGAATCACAAGTATGTAAAACAAAAGTACAAGAGGAGAGGCAGAGAAAGATGGTTGTATAGAAGACTTCATTGATCACCAACCCCTTGCAGAACTGCCTAATTTAAAACCGCCTATGCACAAAAAGCACATTAATAAAACTACAAATCAGGTGAGCATCCACACTACCTGCTTTAACATGTACTCACTGAAATAGACACTAAAAATGGTAGAAAACGACTGGAATCACTGATGCCAATCGCCCCTGTGCTCAGCAGCAACCGGTGTAGAGAGAAAGCTATGCACATGGGAGAGAGACAGTGCAGTGATTGTGAGAATTTCCATTGAACTCAGTGCTCAGTGGAAAGCAAACCAGAAGAAAATAAACTGATTAAGCTAGTTGCTACAACCCACCTGGAAAAATATTTAAAACCAATCTTAGGAGAGGGAAATTACGCGATCCTGGTGGTCAAAATTCTGCATATGAATAAGTCATACTACAATGGGCTAAAGTGCTCTGGGGTTCTGGTGAAACTTGAAAGGCAGCATAGACCAAAAGGAATGAAACTCCTAAGCAAGTCCTGGTGCTGATCTGTGCTCAGAGCCAGTGGACTAAAAAGCATGGGGTCCGGACTCAGACATCAGCCAGGGATGGCTAAGAGAATGTTTGCACCACTGCTCTACTCAAAACCCAGGCAGCAGCAGCTCCTGACTCCAAAGACACCTCTCTCTGAGAGTGAGACAGAAGAATAAATATGACTTTGTCTTGAATCTTGACTACTGCTTAGTCACAGTAGGATAGGGTATGGGTCAGAGTCATGAGGCTCCCTGATTCCAGGTCCTAGCTCCTGAGGACACAACTGCACACGCCACGGACAAGAAGGGAACCAACTACAGTGAAGGGAAAGACACAGTCCTGGCAAGACCCATAACCCGCTGACTAAAGAGCCCCTGGGCCCTGGAATAACCATCAGTAATAACAGGTAGTACAAAGTACCAAAGGTCTTGGGTGAGACTGAGATTTGTTGGCTTCCAGGTTATGCTAAGCAAATTCCCAGCTGTAGTGACCATGGGGTAAGAACTCTTCTCACTCTGGGAAAAGCAGAGGGAAAAAGTAAAGGGACTTTGTCTTGCAACTTAGGTACCAGGTCAGCCACACAGGGTGATGGAGCACCAAGTACTCTTAGGGTCCAGGAATTCAAGGTCTTGGCTCTTGATGGCACTTATGAATCTTCTGAGACAGAGCGTAGCCCACTGCCTGAAAGTGTGAATCCCAGGCTCCTGCGCATTTACCGCAAGCTGAATGAAGAGCACTGGAGCCTTATGAACATTGGCAATGGCCTGGGGAATACCTCTGTGGGCCTTGTGGTGGATGGCCACAAGGAGGCTTGTCTGCTCATGGAAGGAGTCTGCCTGAGGAAGAATGAGAAAACTGTGTCATTTTGCTTCTGACTGCCAGTTCAGCCATAGCACACAATCACCATGTAAATGCCAAGCCAAAGGTTTTTGACTCCCCTGGTCTTGGGATGGCACCTCTGGACCTGCCCAAGCCTGGGGAACTCATCAACAAGAAGGGACAACACAGGCCTGGCTGGCTTTACCATCCGGCTGATTGTAGAGACCTAGGTGTTTACAATCATAGGCAGGTAGACAAGTAGTGGTTATAGCAGATGCTGGGAAAGGCCCAGTGATATTCTGCTTCAGGTCAGACCCAGCATAGTCCCATTGGTGGTGCCTGGCAGGGTTGCTTGTGTCATCCCATTCACAGCTCCAAGTGGCACGACACACATGGTGACTTCGCTTGTTAGTCATGTTGGACATTTTTCTCATGTACTTTAATGGTCATTTATATCCCTCTTTGGAGAAATGATCATTCAACTTTTTGCCCATTTATTCCTCGTTGTTTTGTATTTTCTTTGTTACTTTCGAGCCAGTTCCTTGCATATTCTGATATTAACTCATCAGGATATATGATTTGAAATATTTTTCCATTATGGTGGTTGCATTTTTACTTCCTTTGCAGTATTTCTTTTAATGCAAAAATATTTTTAATTTTAAAAAACTTCAATTGATCTATTTTTTCTTTCACCTGTGCTTTTGCATCATATATTCTCAGAAATTCCCAAATCCAATGTTACAAAGATTTCCCCTTTTGTCTTTTTCCTGAGGTCTTATGCCCTTAGCTCTTACATTTAGGCATTTGATCAATTTTATTAATTTTTGTATATGGTATACAGGCATTCGATACATGATCCTACTTCATGTAGATATCCAGCTTTCCCATCACCACTTGTTTTCTCAATTCAATGATTCCCTTTGTTCATGGAATCATTTAGCTCATAAAGGCAAAAAGTCTTGCTTCAAATACTATTTTCTTTCTATTGGTTTATTCTATAAATGGAATGTTTCCTTTCCTTTCCAAATTTATATATTGAAATTTAACTCCCAATGTAATGAAATTAGTTGGTGGGGCATTTAGAAAAGTAATTATATCATGAAGCTCAAGCCCTCGTGAATGGTATTAGCATTAGAAGAAAAGGTTATAAGAAAAAAAGTGAGAAGACTAGCTTGCTCTTCACCCCCCATTTCTCCTCTCTGTTTCTCTGCCAATAGGATACAAGAAGAACCGGGCCAAAATTTAGAAGTGTGTCCTCCTAAGACACCAGTTTTGCTGTCACCTTGATATTGGGCTTCACAACCTTCAGACATATAACTAATAAATTTCAGTCATTTAAGCCACCCAGCTCCAGTATTTTGTTACAACAATCCTGGTCATGACTACATACAGAAATTGGTACCAAGAAATGAGCTGCTGCTGTATTAAACACTCAAAATGCCTTTGGAACTAGGTGCTAGAGGCTGGAAGAGTTTTGAAGTACATGTTGGAAATACCAAGTCTCCAAAGAGACTTTTAGGTGATTATAGTGAGGGATCAGAAAGAAAGAGGAGCTGTAGATAAAGCATTTATCTTCTTAGATAATACATAAATAATAGCATACAGGATGTTTAGGAACTGTGGGATGGTAAAAAGCCATCCCAATGAGGTCTGCTACGAAAAAAGGAGAACAACTGGACAATGGAGGAAAAGCAATGTTGTAATAAAGTAGCAAAGAACGCCACGGCTCAAGCCTGTAATCCCAGCACTTTGGGAGGCCGAGACGGGCGGATCGGCTGGGCGTCGGAGATCGAGACCATCCTGCACATGCTAACACGAAACCCCGCCTCTACTAAAAATACAAAAACAAAAACTAGCCGGGTGAGGTGGCTGCCACTTCGTAGTTCCAGCTACTCTACTCGAGAGGCTGAGGCAGGAGAATGGCATCAACCCGGGAGGCTGGGAGCTTGCAGTGAGCTGAGATCCCGCCACTGCACTCCAGCTTGCGATGACAGACTGGGCTCAAAAAAAAAAAAATAAATAAATAAAAATAAAGTAGCAAAGAACTTGGCTAAATTGTGTTTGAGTTCCAGTATGCTCTTTTGGAAAAGGTAAACTGATGAGCAATGAAGTTCACATTTACCTGAGGAGATTTCTATGAAGGGCTTGAACGAAAGCAGTCTGTTTTCCCAACCGGATTGTAGTGTAATATGTGAGAAGAGAGAAATAAATTATTCGAAAATTAGTTTTTATATTTAAATTTGTTTTCTTTTTAAGTCTCTAGGTACATGCAGGATGTGCAAGTTTGTTACATATGTAAACATGCGCCATGGTGATTTTGCTGCACCTATGAACCCCATCATCTAGGTATTAAGTCAAGTATGAATTAGCTATTTTTTCTGATGCTCTTCTGCCTACCCTCCTCAACTGGCCTCAGTTTGTGTTGTTCCTCCCTGTGTCCATGTGTTCTCATTGTTCAACTCCCACTTATAAGTGAGAACATGCAGTGTTTGGTTGTCTGTTCCTGCATTAGCTTGCTGAGGATAAGGGCTTCCAGCTCCATCCATGTCCTGAAAAAGGACATGATCTCATTCCTTCTTGTGGTGGACTTCCAAAGATAGTATTCCATTGTGTATATAAAATTACATTTTCATCCAGTCTATCATTCATGGGCATTTGGGTTGATTCCATTTCTTTGGTATTGTGAATAGTGCTGCAGTGAATACATATGCATGTACCTTTATAACAGAATAATTTACATTCCTTTTGGGCATATACCCTGCACCAAGACTACTGGGTCAAATGGTATTTTTATTCTTAAATCTTTGAGGAATTGCCACACCATCTCCACAGTGGTTGAACTAATTTATATTCCCACCAACAGTGTGAGAGAATTCCTATTTCCCTGCAACCTCAGCCAGCATCTGTTGTTTCCTGACTATTTCACAATCATGATTCTGACTAGCATGTTCATATTTCATTGTGGTTTTAATTTGCATTTTTCTAATGATCAGTGAAGTGAGGTTTTTTCATATGTATTTGTTGGTCACATAAAATGTCTTCCTTTTTATAAAGTCTGTTCATGTCTTTGCCCACTTTTAGTGGAGTTTTTTATTTATTTATTTATTTATTTTGTAAATTTGCTTAAGTTTCCTGTAGATTCTGGATATTAGATTCTTTGTCAGATAGATAGACTGCAAAAAATTTCTTCCATTCTGTAGGTTGTCTGTACTAACTGATGATAGCTTTTTGCTGCACAGAAGATCATTAGTTTAATTAGATCCCATTTGTCAATTTTTGCTTCCATTGCAATTGTTTTTAAAATTTCTTCATAAAATCTTTTGCCCATGCCTATGTCCTGAATGGTATTGCCTATATTTTCTTCCAGGGTTTTATAATTTTGCATTACATTTGTCTTTTAATCCATCTTGATTTAGTATTTCTGCAAGTTGTGAGAAGGGGTCCAGTTTCAATTCTTCTGCATATAGCTAGTCAGTTTTCTTAGCACTATTTATTAAATAGGGAATTCCTCCCCATTGCTGGTTTTTGCCAGTTTTTGAGACTCATTTGCTGTAGATGTGTAGTTTTATTTCTGAGTTCTCTATTCTGTTCCATTGGTCTGTGGCGTACCGCCGCACCAGTACCATACTGTTTTGATTTCATAGTCTTGTAGTATAATTTGAAGTCAGGTAGTGATATCTCCAGCTTTATTCTTTTGTTTAGATTGTTGTGTGGCTATACAGGCTCTCTTTTTTTTTTTCTTCTTCTCTTTTTTTTTTTTTTTTTTTTTGATTCCATATGACTTTAAGATAGCTTTTTCTAATATTTTGAAGAATTTCAATGCTAGTTTAATGGAAATAACAATGAATATATAAATTGCTTTGACAGTATGGCCATTTTCATGATATTGATTCTTCCATCTTATGAACATGGAATGTTTTTTCACCTTTTGTTTCCTCTCCTCTTGATTTCTTGAGTAGTGGTTTGTAGTTCTTCTTGAAGAAGTCTCTTTCACTTCCTTGTGAGCTGTATCTCTAGGTATTTTATTTCTTTGTGGCAATTGTAAATGAAAGTTATTCTCAATTTGTCTGTTTAATTTGTTGTTAATATATAGAAATGTTTGTGATTCCCACATTGATTTTATATCCTGAGATTCTTTATTATTTGCTTATCAGCTCTTGAAGAATGACAGTGGATTATCATAAGCTTAACCAAGTGGTGACTCCAATTGCAGCTGCTGTACCAGATGTGGTTTCATTGTTGAGCAAATTAACACATCCCCTGATATCTGGTATGCAGCCATTGACTTGGCAAAATGCCTATTTCTATTCTGCCCATATGGCCCACCAGAAACAATTTGCTTCAGCTGACAAGGGCAGCAAGGTACATTTATTGTCTTACCTCAGGGGTATATCAACTTCCAGCTTTGTGTCATAATCTTATTCAGAGAAATCTTGATCACTTTTGTTTCTGCAAGATTTCACACTGGCCCATTACATTGATGACATTATGCTGATTTGATCCAGGAGCAAGAAGTAGCAAACACTCTGACTTATTGGTGAGACATTTGCATGCAGAATGGGAAATAACCAACTAAAATTCAGGATTTCACCAGTAAAATTTCTGGGGTTTAGTGGTGTGGGTCATGAGATATTTCTTCTAAGGTGAAGAATAAGTTGTTGCATTTGGTCCCTCCTACAACCAAGAAAAGGGCACAATCTAATCACAGCATGAGCTAGAATATAAGCAGGCGGGAAAATGTGAAAGAGAGACTGGCCAGCCTCCCAGCCTAGCATCTTTCTCCCGTGCTGATGCTTCCTGCCCCAAACACATTGGAATCTTTTCAGTTTTGGAACTCGGGACGGTGCTCACCTTTGCCCTCAGTCTGTGATGGCTCTATTGTGGGACTTTGTGATAATGTGAGTTAATTATATATATATATTCCATTAGTTCTGTCCTCTAGAGAACCCTGATACATCAGCTTGAGAAGATTTTGGGCTGAGTTGATGGGATTTTCTAGGTATAGAATCATTTCATCTGCAAAAAGACAATTTGACTTTATATAAAGAACCAATGACTGAACACAGTGGCTCAAGTCTGTAATCTCAGCACTTTGGGGAAGCCAAGGCAGGAAGATTGCTTGAGGCCAAGAGTTCAAAATTACATAAACAAATACATAAGAGATCCCATCTTTACAACAAAAAATATATTAAAAATAGCTGGCATGGTGACACATGCCTGTGGCGTTCCAGCTACTTGGAAGGCTGAGGCAGGTGAATTATTTGAGCCTAGGAATTCAAGGCTGCACAAAGTTTGATTGTGCCACTGCACTTCTGCCTGGGCAACAGAGAGAGACTCCATCTCTTTAAAAAAAAAAAAAAAAAAAAAAAAAAGGAGAATTAAAAATAAATAAATAAATAAGCCAAAACCTGAAAAGTATAACGTTTCAACCCACCTCATATTGCAAAATGAGAAAACATGTTATAAAACATGTTATAGAGCACTGAGGGTGACAAAGAAAACATTTGATAAGGAGATTGAGATAGTTGGATGTGAACCATGGAATTAATCAACCAATCTCCAAGAAAACTAAGTAGCTTAAATACAGACTAATCAGTCAACTAAAATACTCCAGGAATAGATATCTGATTATACCATCAGAATCACTGCCAGCTGGAAATAAAAAATTAAAAAAAAAAGAGAAAGTGATAAAATTAAAAGGCTGAAACTGTGTGCTAACTTCCAAGAAAAAAGAGGACCTTTGTGCTAATTCAATGATCTGCAAAGCAGACAGTGCCCAACAGAAGTTCAGGAGTAGGGACACCTGTGCCATAGGATAGGGCCATCCAGTAGAGCCTGTGGAGGCACCACCGCATGGCAGAGGCAAGTCAGCATAGGCAGAACCCTGACAGAAAGCCCCATCATGGCCATAGGTCAGGCACTGCAGAGAGCCATGACGTAGGCAGTGCCCCGCTGAGCCATGAGGTACATTGCTACCTAGTGGGTCCAGAAGGCAGAGCATTGGGACAAAAAAATTTTTCACCCTTAAGATTTTGCATGGCAGAATTTGCCTAGTTAGGTTTTGGATGCTTGAACTCATAATCTTTTTTCTTCTTTTCCTGTTTTTCCTTTTAGAATAAGAATGTCTATTCCCTGCCTCTCTCACCATTAATTTAGAACCATATAACTTTTTAGTTTGGCTAGACTTATATGGTGATGAGATGAATTTTGTCTAAGGATGAAACTCTTTACTCACATCTGGATTAGATGATTTATATGAAATTAAGAACTTTAGATTTTTAGAATTGATGCTGTAATGAATTAAGAGTCTTAGAAATGTTAGAATGAAAGAAATTGCTAATTTTGGCCTGTGATAAAAACAAGCATTTAGGGTAGGTAGAATGCTGTGACTAAATGTTGTTTTTCTCACAAAATTTATGTTAAAACCCTTAGCCCCAATGTGAATAGAAGAAGGGCCTTGGGAGTTAATTAGGTGGTGAAAGTGAAGCTTTAATGGGTGGGAAGCATCCGCTGAGCAAGAAGAGGCATGAGAGAGTTTTCTCCTTCTCTCTCTCAACCATCACTTTGATTGAGATTGCATTGACTTTGTACATCAACCGGGATACTCTACACATCTTAACAATATTGTTTTCGAATTTATGAAAACAGGATTTCTTCCATTTATTAATATATCATTTAATTTGAGCAAATTTTTGTTTATACCATAAAAGTATTTTGCCTCCTTGACTAAGTTATTTCTAAGTATTATCAATCCCTTTGATGTTATTGTAAATAAAATTGTTTTCTTAATTTTTATTTCAAATTTTTCAATGTTAGTGTATAGAAAGGCAATTAGTTTTTGTTGATTTTGCATCTTGCAGCTTTTCTAAATTTATTATTTTTTAAAACTGTGTGTGTGTGTGTGTGTGTGTGTGTGTGTGTTCAGGTGTAGTCTCTTTTCCAGTCACAATGCAATGAATAGAAGTCAACAGCTGATTGTAAATGGAAAACATATGTTGTATGATTTAAATGTTTTGAATTTATTGAGACTATTTGGTGGGTGCCTAAATATATGGCCTCTCCCTTGAAAAAACAATCAATGTATGTGAAAAATAATGTACTTTGGTTGTTGTTGAGTGGAGTGCTCTATGTCTATTAGGGTCTAAAATGTTCAAGGCATTTTTAAAGTACCCTTTATTTTATTTGATTTTTCATTGGTTTTGTTGTCTATTTTGGTAAGTAGTACTAACAAAAGTCTCCTCTATATTATTGTAGAGTTGCCTATTTTTCTCTTCAATTTTGTTAAGAATTGTTTATATTTTGAGCTCTTGATGTATGGCACATGTATGTTTTCCTTATAATTGTTATATCTTCCTTTGTGAATTGGTTTTACATCATTAAATAATATTGCTTTTTTTCCCTCTTATAGTATTTTTTTTTTTTTTAATTTTAAAGTTATTTGGCTGAAATTTGGTATGGCCACCCCTACTGCCTCTCTTGTTCCTTTCTTTGTATTTTCCATATTTTCTTTCAACACTTGTATTTCTTTTTAGATCTAAACTGTCTCTGGTAGATAGTGTATAGTTTGATCTTATTTTTATCCATTCTGTATTCAGATTGAAGTCTATATTTTATATGCCTTTAGGATACCTTTTCATTGACAGGGGGAGCACTATCAATATCTCTTTTTCTATTTTATAAATTGATTTGTGTGTGTTATGATATTTTGTCTTTTATTCCTGTATTACTGACCTCCCTTGTATATAGTTTATTTTATGTGAATATGTTTTGAATCCCTTCTTATTTCCTCTTTGTGTATATTTTGTAGTTATTTTCTTTTTTGTTGTCTAAAACATATGGTTCTTTTGGTTACCATGTAAGTAATATATAAAACATCATAAGGTTATAAAATCATCCTAAATTAATACCATCTTAACTTCAATTGCATACAAAACTTTACTTCTTTGCAGCTACTGCCTTTCCCAGTTTATGCTACTAATATCATAAATTATAATTGACACTGGAATAGTATGAGATAAGAGTGCCAAGTCCTCACAAAGTTGAAAAATCTGCATATAACTTTGTATTCCCTAAACTTCATCACATACATTAATTGCTGGCATTGTTGAACTGAAACCTTGCTGATAACATAGTCATTTAACACGTTTGTATTTTATATGCATATGTCTACAAGTAAGCTAGAAAATATATTTTATTAAGAATATCATAAGGAAGAGGAAAATACATTTACTATTCATTGGGTTGGTTTAAGTCATCACAGAGGTCTTCATCTCATCACTTCATGTTCAGTCCTGAATATGTTGCTGTCTCAGCAGTGGCAGAGGCAGAAGAAAATACATGTATAAGTGAATCACAATTTAAACACATGCTGTTCAAGGCTAAACTGTATATCTTTAGATGTTATGTAACCATTACCATTATCATATAAAGATTTCATATTTATAATCTTTACTCATTTATACTTTAAATCCTATAGATAATATAAGTGGTGGTATTCAAAAATTAAAAATAATAATATTATATTTGTTATTTGTTCATCTATTTACCATTTTTATTACTGTTTTGTACTGACATAACAGCACCAATACTGTAATTATAATGAACAGAGATTTGGTTTCATAGTTCTCGAAACTGGAAAGTTTAAGATGGAGGGCTTGCATTTGTCATGACCTTCTTTCTGCATCATCCATGGCAGAAAGCAGGCAGAAACAGAGCACATCTTCTAGACAAAGCAATGGAGTGCAAAACTCATTTTGCAAAAGATACACATGGCAGGTGCAGTGGCTCATGTCTGTAATCCCAGAACGCTGGGGAGGCCGAGGAGGGCAGATTACGAGGTGAGGAGATCACACCATTCTGGCTAACACAGTGAAACTCCTGTCTCTACTACAAAGTACTAAATAACGAAGCCGCATGGTGGCAGGCACCTGTAGTCCTACTCAGGAGGCTGTGGCAGAATGCATGGAACTGAGGCTGAGCTTGCAGTGAGCTGAGATCGCACTCACTGCACTGCAGCCTGGGTGACAGAGCAAGACTCCATCTCAAAAAAATAAAAATAAAAATACACACTTTTCCAATAAGTAACCCACTCCATTATAGTGATATTAATCTATTCATGAGGACAGAGTCTACATCCCAGTCTCCTTTAAAGGTTCCAATTCTCAAAAATTTTGCACAAAGGCCAAGTTTCTAACATACAATTCTTGGGGACATGCCAGTCAAACCATATCACCATCTCTGGGAGAAGCTATTTTTCTTATGCCTCTGAGTGATTGTCTAGGATTCTACTTGAAGGACTCCTATTTAATACATCTGCAGAGAAGGTTCAGTGAACTACTTCAGCTTTTTCCTTGTATGAAAATGTCCTGACTACTTATCTATTTTAGAAAGATAGCTTACAGGTATAGAATTCCCTGCTGGCAGTTCTTTCTTCAATTTCTTTAAATGTATCATGCCCCTATTTCTGTCCTCCAAGGTGCCCTGATAAGAAATTACCAGGACAGTCATACAAGAGCTCTGCATGTATGATGGGGTCCATTTTATCTTGCTGTTTTCAAATGTCCTTTTCCCTGCCTTTGCCATTCGTAGCAAAGCCAGATTTTAATGTGTCTTAGGTCTCTGATTTTGTCCTACTTGGAATTCATTGGCTTCTTGCAATTGCATATTTATATCTTTATTCAAATTTGGGAAGTTTTCCACATTTTTTGTCTTCAAATGATTTATAGAGGAAACAATGGAGGAACAGTTTCAGGTTGAGACACGAAAGAGAAGCAGTTAGCTGAGCCCCAGAAATGTTAAAGAATGCTTTATAAATAACCCAGCACTAGATAATAATACTACTTTACATAAATATAAAAACAGACTGACATACTATAAGATATAGTTTTTGGTCTGCTTGATGATGTTTTATACCCCTTCCCTCCTATTCACTTAACTTTTTTCTTACTTCACTTGATAATTTCAAAGACCATCATTCAAATTGTATGATTGTTCTTTTCCTGTTTGAGTTTGCTGTTTAAAACCCCCAGAATTTTTATAATTGAGTTCGTGCCTTTTGCAGCTCCAGATGTAGTTAGGTTTTTTAAATAATTTCTATCATGTTGTGAATATTTTTCATACATAGTTTTCTGATTTCTTTTTATGTTTAGTGTATGTTTCATTTTAACTATTTGAGGATATTAAGAAAGCAGTTTTAAAGTTTTTTAAATCTAATCCATGTCTTCTTTTAGGGAAGCCGCCTTTTTTAGTTTATGTTGCTCCTTTAAATGGGTCATGTTTCCGTCTTCTACCTGTAATGTCTTGCCCTCAGGCATATGTGGATTTTGCAGTTCTCCTAGGTTTTATGTGCCAATGAACTGGCCCTGTCTTTCTGTCAACTGAAGATAGAATTTATACTTAATGTTCTTTCATATGATCTGATGGAGATCATATTCCATAATATATCAGGAGTAATGCAGAGAATAATCTTTTAGGTAACCCATAGATGAGTCAGAATGTTGCAAACATGTTCTACTCTGCTACTTCTGCCTAACCAAAGGAACACATGGTTGCCTCATTTTCTGCTGATTACACTACTATGCCAGGAACGAGATGAAGCAAGAGTGAATAAAAATACCACAGAATTTTCTAACATATTGAATGTGTCTCTTTCTTGACTGTGCATTCAGTTGGTGGTTATCATTCTTTAACTGGTTGCACTGTAATATTATTTTAGTCCATCTATAGCTGTTTTCTTAATGTTTTCATGGGGAATGATGAACTGTGACTTCCTAGACTATACCCTTTTAGACATCACTTTCAAAGGCGTATTTTAAGATCTAAAAGTGCTTAGCATGACTTAATCTTTCAAATACATTGAACATATTAACTTAAGGCAAAATTAGCATTTAGAAAATGGTTTAAAAAAGGAGAAAATATGAGCATTCTCAAGAAATTACTACTATGCAGACATCTGGAATTTTTAAAAGTTATCCCCGCCTTGGCCTTCCAGAGTGCTGGGATTACAGGCATGACACCACACCAGGCCTAAATTTTTAATGTGTGGTTGTTTGGTTTTATGCTTGTTAATTTCTTTAGTTTCTTATAGATGCTAAATGTTAGGTTCTTTGTCAGTTGCATAGTTCACAAACATTTACTCTCATTCTGTAGGTTGTTTATCAGTTGATAGTTTCTTTGCTGTAATTGAAGTTCTTTAATTAGGTCCCATTTGTCATTTTGTTGTTGCTGTAATTGCTTTTCATGTCATTGTTATGACAACTTTTGCTGGGTCCTATGTCCAGAATGATATTTCCTAAGTTATCTTCCAGGGTTTTAAAGTTTTTAGATTTTTACATTTAAATATGTAATCCATCTTTCAGTTGATTTTTTCTATATGGTGTAAGGAAGGAGGTCCTGTTTCAGTCTTCCACACATTGTTAGCTAGTTTATCCCAGCACTACTTATTGAATAGGAAGTCCTTTTTCCATTGCTTAATTTTTGGAAACTTTCTCAAAGATCAGATGGTTGTAGTTGTATAGCATTATTTCTGGGCTGTCTATTCTTTATATTGATCTATGTATCTGTTTCTATAGCAGCAGTGGCTGCTGTTGTGATTACTGTAGCCTTGCAATATTGTTTGGAAATCAGGTAATGTGACACATCCAACTTTGTGCTTATAGATTGCTGTAGCTATTTGGGCTTTTATTTTATTTTATTTTTGGTTCCACAGGAATTTTTTAAGTTTTTTTTTTTTTTTTTTTTTGTAATTTGTGAAGAATTCAATTTGTAGTTTGAAAAGACACTATTGGAATCTGTAAATTGCTTTTGGGCAGTAGTCATTTAACAATATCGATTCTGTCTTCATGAGCATGAAATGTCTTTTCCATTCATTTGTGACATCTCTGATTTTTGAGCAGTATTATGTAATTTTCATTGTGGAGATCTGTTACCTCTGATTAGCTGTATTCTAGGTATTCCATTTTTCATTGTGAATGGGATTACATTCTTCATTTGGCTCTCAGCTTGATGTTGGTGGTATATAGAAGTGCAACTGATTTTCGTACATTGCTCTTTGTATCATTTTCTAACTTTACATTGTTTATCACATCAAGAAACTTTTGGGCAGAGGCCATGGGGTTTTCTAGGTATAGAATAATAATCTAAAAAAAGGATAGTTGGACTCTCCTTTCCTTTCTATTCTCAATGCCTATTATTTCTCTACTCTAATTTCTCTGGCTAGACTTCCAGTAAATGTTTGAGTGGTGAGAGAGAGCATTAATGTCTTGGTCTCATGTTTCTCAAGGGAATGTTTCCAACTTTGTTCATTCAATGGTCGCTTGTCATGGATTTATCATAGATAAATGTTATTATTTTGAAGTACGTTTTTTAATTATTTTGAAGCAAAGTTTCTAGTTTGTTGAAGATTTTTACCAAGTAAGGAGTTGAATTTTATCTAAAACCTTTTCTGAATCTATTGAGATGATCATGTAGTATTTGTTTTTAGTTCTATTTATGGGATGAATTAAATTTCATTTATTTACATATGTTGAACAACCTTGTATCTCAGGTAAAAACAACTTTGATCATGGTGGATAAACTTGATCAAGTTTAAACCTGATGTGCTGTTTAGTTTGGTTTGCTAGTAATTTGATAAATATTTTGCATCTATTGTTCTTCAAATATATTGGCCTTTACGTGTGTGTGTGTGTGTGTGTGTGTGTCCCAGGTTTTGTTATCAGGATGTCCCTGGCCTCATAGGAATGAGTTAGAGAGGAATGTCTCTCTCTCAAGTTTTTTGGAATATTTTCAATAGAAATGGACCCTCTCTCTTTGTACATCTAGAATAATTTGTTCATGAATTTGTCTGTCTTGGCTTTTTTCTTTGGTAGGCTTTTTATTACTGATTCACTCCTGAATTCATTATTGATCTGCTCAAGAATTCAATTTACTCATGGTTTAATCTAGGAAGGTTTTGTGTTTCCAGGAATTCATCCATTTTTTTCTAGGGTTTTTTATTTATGTTCATAGAGATGAAAGGAAGAAAATAGAGAATGTGCCAACTTCTAAATCCATGGATTATTCATGCTCATAATGTAGAAGATGCAACAATCTCTAGACAAGTAATTTTCAGACAGCATATGTTTTCCTGAAAATTCTCAGGCAAAATGTAAAGACTACCAAGCAAGATGAGCTCTTCAAATAGCCTTCTAAAATTGTGAATGAAGTTCTAAAATTTGAACTCACAATAGGGTTTTCCCAACAGCTTGATTTTCTTCTTTCAGGTATCTGTAAATAGAATTCTATGATGGATTAGAGACTTAAATGTTAGACCTAATACCATAAAAACCCTAGAGGAAAACCTAGGTAGTACCATTCAGGACATAGGCATGGGCAAAGACTTATGTCTAAAAACACCAAAAAGCAACAGCAAAAGCCAAAACTGACAAATGGGATCCATATTAAACTAAAGAGCTTCTGCATTACAAAGAAACTACCATCAGAGTGAACAGGCAACCTACAGAATGGGAGAAAATTTTGCAATCTTACTCATCTGACAAAGGGCTAATATCCACAACCTACAAAGAACTCAAACAACTTTACAAGAAAAAACAAACAACCCGTCAAAAGTGGGCAAAGGATATGAACAGACATTTCTCAAAAGAAGACATTCATACAGCCAACAGACACATGAAAATGCTCATCATCACTGGCCATCAGAGAAATGCAAATCAAACTGATAATGAGATACCATCTCACACCAGTTAGGAATGGCTTTTATCATTCAAAGTCAGGAACAACAGGTGCTGGAGAGTGATGTGGAGAAACAGGAACACTTTACACTGTTGGTGGATTGTAAACTAGTTCAACCATTATGGAAAACAGTATGGCGATTCCTCAAGCGATCTAGAACTAGATGTACCATATGACCCAGCCATCCCATTACTGGGATACACCCAAAGGATTATAAATCATGCTGCTATAAAGACACATGCACACGATGTTCATTGCGGCACTATTCATTACTAGCAAAGACTTGAATTCAACCCAAATGTCCATCAGTGACAGATCTTCGATTAAGAAAATGTGGCACATATACACCATGGAATACTATGCAGCCATAAGTAAGGATGTGAGTTTGTGTCCTTTGTAGGGACATGGATGCAGCTGGAAACCATCATTCTTAGCAACCATCACAAGAACAGAAACCAAACACCGCATGTTCTCACTCATAGGTGGGAACTGAACAATGAGATCACTTGGATTCGGGAAGGGGAACATCACACAATCGGGCCTATCTGGGAGGGGGAGGGGAGGATTGCATTTGGGAGTTATACCTGATGTAAAATGACGAGTTGATGGGTGCTGACGAAGGATGGTGCAGCAGAGCAACATGGCACAAGTATACTTATGTAAATAAACCTGCACGCTATAATAATGCATCTCTAGAACTTCTAAAGTATAATAATAAAAAGAAAAAGAAAAAAAAAAGAAATGGTGGAAAAAAAAAAGAATTCTAGATAAATGCTTTAATGTGACTAAATCCCTTTGACAACTTTTCAAAATGTTATAGTGTGTGTGTTTGTGTGTGTGTGTACATGTGCACGTGTGTATGTATGTGTCGAGGGGAATAAAGAAGAATAGAGAGAGAGAGAGAGGAATAACAATCCAGTACCATATCTGATTGTAATTGGCTATAATATACATTATCTTTATTTTCTAAGGTGTTGTGATTTTTGACTATTATAATACTATGTATAGGCCTTTAGCCAAATTTTGTGTGCAGAGTATGGTAGTAGAAATTTATAGATATAAAGATGCCCAATTTTATAGAGTGAAATGTTAAAGATTATTTACTTAGTAGCAGAACTATTGTTAGAATACAGATTTGCTCCCTTTTAATCTTGATCTTTTCACCTACCAATGGATCATTTGTTGCTTTCCTCGTATCATGAAACATGTCTTTTTAAAGTAGATATTGGTACAACCAGGAAGAACTGAGTTTAAGGCGTAATACATTGCTTACACCCAAAAATGTTGAATTTCAAAAGATAATAATATCTGGTGGCATGTACTAGTATCTCAGTGGTTTTGTTTCTGTGATATTATGCTTAGTTAGTGGAAGATGACTAAAATAATATAATCTCCATAATTTTAACTGACTGAACGCTTACAGAATAAATTAAGAGTGTTTTTAGTATTATTCAAGAGATTTTAGTGCATGAGCAAGTGAAATCAATGGGTAGATGTACTAAGATAGCAACGCCTGACTTTAAAGGACCAGCACTTCAACTTTTATTTTATTTTCTATATTGTTGTATCAGAGTGCCTTAATATTTCTGACAAATGGAAATTATTGGTTAGAATTTCAATTCTAACTATATGATGAATGATCAAATCATATGGAAGTTATTAGGTCAAAATATTATAACAGATAGGAGCAATTCCATGTCTAGTTCTAGTCAAATCTTTGGCAGATCTGTCATTTTAGTTCAATAGAAAAAAATATAGAAATTATATTTTATGTAGCAGTTTTTGACAATTTGAAAATGGGGATCCAAGTGGATTTCACTATTCATAGTATATATGTCACATTTTTACTCCTGGCTGTTGGCAATGCTTGTCAGTCATAGCCCTATGATTTTACTGCATTCACATTTTGATACAAAATGTAGATGGTGATACTGGTTGTTGTGGTGATACTGCTGGTGGTAGAATATTGTTGCTATTGTTCCTCATATGAGGAATATGTAATATAAAATGTTTAATGGACTATTTTTTTCTTTAGAGATTTTAAATAACACACTATAATTTTTGTTCTGAAAATAACTGTCCTTTAATTTTTTCTTAATTTATTAAAAATATTTTACAGTTTTATCTGGATACTAAATTTGGATAAGCTAATTTATAGAAAAAGTAGGTGTGGTATCTAAATGCCAAGAACAACTTGAAATATATGATGTGTTTGCTTGAGTGCCAAAATTGCAATGTGCCAATTTTCTATGAAATAATATACGTTTATGTGTGGGGTTGGGGGGATGATGCATTTAAGATGCCTCTTTTCTTCTAAGTACATTTATGTGAAAATTGTTGTTGGAGACAGCAATCTTAGTTTCCTGTCATCTTGAATGAGTAATAGTCTATTATTCAGATATACAGTGTAGAAAAGAGGCCATTCCACAACCCAAATATAGTTCGATGAGCTGCAGTATGATTGGTTAACACGTCAAACATAAAAGCTTTTTATGCATTGATTTCTCTACATTCCTTACAATAATTTATCTAATTTGTTTGATTGATTGACTCTTTGTATTGCAGTATGCATTTATTCAATAAAGTACCTACATCATAAAATCAATATATAGTTGCATTCCTACATTAAGTACCATTTTAGAAAGTGTGATTGAATTTCCACAGAAATTAATAAATGTGATAGATGCATTTATTATTTGGATTAGACAGAAAATAAGAAAAAGTCATGTAAGTGTGTCTTTTTTATTATAAAAATATGTATTTTTTATTTTCAAGCTCTTATTAGCTCTTAAATTTTATAAATTTTATATAAAGTAGTTTTCAAGAGCACAGTATCTAGGTAATAAAAGTTAATTATTAGTATTTTGCACCAAATAGGTCAAAAATTATACACAGTTTTTCAACTGAATGGGGAGTTGGTGCCCTTAACCTTTATGTTGTTCAAAGGCACATATACATATGTATATGTACACACACACAAACACACACACACACACACATACATAGATGGAGAGTGGGAGAGAGAAAGAGATAAATTTTCAGAAATTGACTCAAGCAATTATGGGGTCTGGCAAGTCTGAAATCTGTAAGGCCTGTCAGCAAGCTGATGAAGGAGACAAGATTTTCAAATTAGTGTTGAGGCAGAATTTCTTCTTCTCCAGGACAGCTCAGTTTTAGCTCTTAATACCTCCAACTAATTGTATGAGATCCACTCATGTTATTAAGAGTAATATACTGTGCTTAAATTTAACTGATTACAAAAGTTAATCACATCTACAAAAGATGGGTTGTGCAATTTGGCACCAAAACCTGGCTAATATGACATAAAAATTAATCATTAGCGCATCATTTAAATAAAATAGATCATTGTTTTCCTTTTCCCTTTTTAAAAAGTCAGTTATTAATTATCAGTACATTGTGTAAGAATAATATTAATTATATGGTTATAATAAATATATAAGAAAATACCTCATTGGAACAACTGACTGGTATTTGGCTAAGTTGTTACATTCTGGATTGCTTAATAACTAGCCTATAAATAGAAGCTATTAATTTTACATCACATAAAAGTAGATTTATCAACCTCTTTTTGGGGTCAGATGCATAGATCAACATATATGTTAGTAATCTCTTTTAATCACTGATAATAACACTGGGATGTAAGGCTATTTCATTTCTTTAAACAAATTCCCTACCCAAACTATTTACAGTCTTATTTCTATAATGATATAATTGAAATTTTACCCAGTAGTTTGTACAGCTTTGCATTTGATAGCTTTTTATATTTGAAACACATTAGAAATTAATGATAAATCAGCCACAAAATGTTACAGCTGTAATTTGTAAGAAAAGTAACATTTTAATTATCAAAATTAGTTGGATAATCGATTTAGCATTTTTATGTTAAAATGTCTCCTAAATGGTTGACTTCATAGTTGATTTTGAATAGAAATTTACATGTAAATTTTCAAATGCAGTTTATGAAAAATATATTATAAAATACACTTTTTGGGAAATGAATTTCTAGGTAACTTTACATCTTGGAATCCAAAAAATTAGAACTTCTCCTTGCTCCCTTATGACCAGAGATTAATAATCCTTGTTGTTACCCCTATTTTTATCAGTTGTGTTGGATAAACATTTACATCTATAAACAATATCACACTTCCTACAGAGATTATGGTCTTGATATTTTGGCTTATCCTTCATTGGTTCACACATAATCTTTGAATTGGGTGATATCACATATTTTTGTTATATATTAGTGTAATAATCTTCCCTATTTTACTTTCAATCTTTCAAAGCTTTTGTTGCTTTTTTCCAAATACTATTCATTTAGGCCAGTGTTTCTGCAAATTGTACAGGCATCTAAATCAGTTGGAAGTCTTGTTAAAACACAAATTGCTGCACCCCACTCTAAAGCTTCTGATTTACTAAATGCAGGGTGAAGCCCCAAAGTTTGCTTTTCTAGTGAGCTTCTATATGATATTGATATTACTGATCTGGGAACCACAAGTTGAAAAACTATGATTTAGCCTTCCTGTTTCTTGAACTCCATGTTTTATGTCTGGTAAATGGGGAAAAGCTGAGAACACTAAAAAGGAATGAGAAAACATGAGAAAATTTTCTAGATCAGTGATTTTCAATCTTAGCTACACATTAGAAATACTTATATAGCTTTAAAAAATAAGGATGCCTGGATACTTTTTTCAGAGATTTTGAGATTTTTTAATTAATTAATTTTTTATTATACTTTAAGTTCCGGGAAACATGTGCAGAACGTGCTGGTTTGTTACATAGGTAATACAGGTGCCATGGTGGCTTGCTGCACCCATCAACTTGTCCTCTAGGTTTTAAGCCCCATATGCATTAGGTATCTGTCCTATTGTTCTCCCTCCCCCTGACCCCCACCCCCCGAAAGGTCCCAATGTGTGATGTCCCCTCCCTGTGTCCATGTGTTCTCTTTTTTCAACTCCCATTTATGAGTAAGAACATGTAGCTTTTGGTTTTCTGTTCCTGTGTTAGTTTACTGAGAATGATGGTTTCCAGCTTCATCCATGTCCCTGCAAAGGACATTAACTCATTCTTTTTGTTGCATAGTATTCCATGGTATATATGTGCCACATTTTCTTTATCCAGTCTATCATTGATGGACATTTGGGTTGGTTCCAAGTCTTTGCTATTGTAAATAGTGCTGCAATAGACATACATGTGCATGTGTCTTTATAGTAGAATGATTTATAATCCTTTGGGTATATACTCAGTAATGGGATTGCTGGGTCAAATGGTATTTCTGGATCTAGATCCATGAAGAATTGCCACAATGCCTTCCACAATGGTTGAACTAATTTACACTCCCACCAACAGTGCAAAAGCTTTCCCTTTCTCCACATCATCTCCAGCATCTGTTGTTTTCTGACGTTTTCATGATCGTCATTCTAACTGGCATGAGATGGTATCTCATTGCGGTTTTGATTTCTGTTTCTCTAATCATCAGTGATGACGAACTTTTTTTCATATGATTGTTGGCCACATAACCATCTTCTTTTGAGAAGTGTCTGTACATATCCTTTGCCCACTTTTTGATGGAGTTTTTTTTTTTTTTCTTGTAAATTTTTTTATGCTTCTTGTAGGTTCTGGATATTAGCCCCTTGTCAGATGGATAGATTGTAAAAATTTTCTCCCATTCTGTAGGTTGCCTGTTCAATCAAAATATCCCCAAATAATAAGAGCTATTTATGACAAACCCATAGCCAATATCGTACTGAATGGCAAAAGCTGGAAGCATTCTCTTTGAAAATTGGCACAAGACAAGGATGCCTTCTCTCACCACTCCTATTCAACATAGTATTGGAAGTTCTGGTCAGGGCTATCAGGCAAGAGAAAAAAATAGGGTATTCAAATAGGAAGAGAGGAAGTCAAATCGTCTCTGTTTGTAGATAACATGATTGTTTATTTAGAAAACCCCATCGTCTCAGCCCCAAAACTCCTTAAGCTGATAAGAAATTTCAACAAAGTCTCAGGATACAAAATCAATGTGCAAAAATCACAGTCATTCTTAAATGCCAATAATAGAAAAACAGAGCCAAATCATGAGTAAACTCCCATTCACAATTGCTACAAAAGAATAAAATACCTAGGAATACAACTTACAAGGGAAGTGAAGGACCGCTTCAAGAACTACAAACCACTGCTGAAGGAAATAAGAGAGGACATAAACAAATTTTAAAAATTCCATGCTCATGGATAGGAAGAATCAAAATCAAGAGAATGGCCCTACTGCCCAAGGTAATTCATAGATTCAATGCTATTGCCATCAAGCTACTTTCTTTACAGAACTTGAAAAAAACTACTTTAAATTTTATATGGAACCAAAAAATACCCCTATACTCAAACAAACCTAAGCAAAAAGAACACAGCTGGAAACATCACACTACCTGATCTCAAAGTATACTACAAGGCTACAGAAACCAAAACATCACGGTAATAATACCAAAACAGATATGTAAGCCAGTGGAACAGAACGGAAGCCTCAGAAATAACACCACACATCTACAACCATCTGATCTTCCAACAAAAACAAACAATGGGGAAAAAATTTCTTTTTTAATAAATGGTGCTGGGAAAACTGGCTAGCCACATGCAGAAAACTGAAACTGGACCCCTTCCTAACATCTTATACAAAAATTAACTCAAGATGAATTAAAGACTTAAATGTAAAGCCTCAAACCATAAAAAACCTTGAAAAAAATACTAGACAGTACCATTCAGGACATAGGCATGGGCAAAGACTTCATGACTAAAACACCAAAAGCAATTGTAACCAAAGCCAACGTTGATGAATGGGATCTAATTAGACTAAAGAGCTTCTGCATAGCAAAATAAACTATCATCAGAGTGAACATGCATTTGAATTTTTAAAATTCTTTGGGTACTTCTGATACCAGAATTGAAATCCTATCTTCTATATCAACAGAGATTACAACTAACTCTTCTTACTATTAGATAGAAATGACAATGGGGTAAATCACATTTTTTTTGAAAAATATTTAACCAAACAATTTGATATTATGTGTAGAATTATTTAAGCTTTGAAGTCAGAAAGACTCTTTATTAATTCATGCAATGTATTTTTGAGATTGTCAGTTTTTAAGGTTCAGTTGTAGAACTAAATCTCAAAAAGAAAACAGCATAGTAACAATGTTTGTAAAAGAACTGCTACTCTTATCAGAATATTCTATCTTTATTCACTCTAGCTGATAGACACCAACAAACTTCAGTTTCCATAAATAACCTGGAAAGTAGAATTTTCAGGTCCTGGTAGAAACTACTATTAACTAGGACTTCAACAAGAAACAAAAAATTAGCATAAAGAACATCAATTATCTGAATATGAACATATATGAATGAACTAAGTATTTTTTTTTTCATCTTGGACTGCTAAAACTATTTTTAACATAAAATTTAAATAGTTTGGGGGAACAGGTGGTTTTTTACTACATGGATAAGTTCTTTAATGGTAATTTCTGAGACTTTGGTGCACCTGTCACAAGAGCGTGTACACTGTACCCAAGGGGTAGTCTTTTATCCCTCAGCACTCTTCCCCACATTTCCTTGAGTCCCCAAAGTCCATTATATCATTCTTATGCCTTTGCATCCTCATAGCTTAGCTCCCAATTATAATTGAGAACAGATAATATTTGGATTTTGATCCCTGAGTTACTTCACTTAGAATAATGGCCTCTATTTCCATCCAAGTTGATGCAAAAGTCATTATTTCATTCCTTTTTACGGCTGAGTAGTATTTCATGTTGTATATCTATCACATTTTCTTTATCCACTCATTTGTTGATGGGTATTTAGGGTGGTTCCATATTTTTTGTAATTAGGAATTGTCCTGCTATAAACATGCATGTGCAAGTGTCTTTTTCATGTAATGGCTTCTTTTCCTCCGGGTGGATACACAGCTGTGGGACTGCTGAATCAAACGGTAGTTCTACTTTTAGCTGTTTAAGGAATCTCCATGCTGTTTTTTCAAAGTGGTTGTACTAATTTACATTCTGACCAGCAGTATAAAAGTGTTCCCTTTTCATCACATGCATACCAACATCTATTATTTTTTTTTATATTTTAATTATGGACATTTTTGCAAGAGTAAAGTGATATCTCATTGTAGTTTTAATTTGCATTAACCTGATAATTCATGATGTTGAGAATTTTTAAAATATGTTTGTTGGCCATTCGTACATTTTCTTTTGAAAATTATTTATTCATGCCTTTGCCTATTTTTGATGATATCATTTTTTTTTTTTTTTTTTGTTGTTTTTTTTGTGTCCTTGTAGATTCTGGATATTAGTCCTTTGTTGGATGCATAGTTTGGAAATATTTTCTCACCTAGTCTGTGGGTTGTCTGTTTACTCTGTTGATTACTTCTTTTGCTGTGCAGAAGAAATAATGTGATTAATTTAATCACATCTCATTTATTTATTTTTGCTTTTGTTGCATTTGCTATTGTGTTCTTGGTCATGAATTATCTGCCTAATCCAATGTCTAGAAGAGTTTTTCTGATGTTGTCTTCCAGAATTTTTATAGCCTCAGGTCTTCGATTTAAGTCTTTGATCTGTCTTGACTTGATTTTTGTATAAGATAGGAGATGAGGATCCAGTTTCATTCTTCTACATGTGGCTTGCTAATTATCCCAGCAGCATTTGTTGAATAGAATGTCCTTTCCTCACTTTAAGTTTTTGTTTGTTTTGTTGATGATCAGTTGGTGTAAGCATTTGGCTTTATATCTGGGTTCTCTATTCTGTTCAGTCACTCTACATGCCTATTTTTATACCAGTACCAGGCTGTTTTGTTAACTACATCCTTGTAGTATAGCTTGAATTCGAGTAATGTGATGCCTCCAAATTTGATCTTTTTGCTTAGTATTTCTAGGCTATGTGGGCTCTTCTTGATTCTGTATAAATTTTAGGATTTTTTTTCTAGTTTTGTGAAGAATGATGATGGTAATTTGATGGTAATGGCATTGAATCTGTAGATCGCTTTGGCAGTATGGTCATTTTCACAATATTGATTCTACCCATTCATGAGCATAAGTGTTTTCATTTGTTTTTGTTGTTGGTAGTTTCTTTCAGCAGTGTTTTGTAGTTTTCCTTGTAAAAATACTTTACCTACTTTGTTAGGTATATTTCTAGTATTTTTTAAAATTTTTTGTAGCTCTTGTAAAAGGGATTGAGTTCTTAATTTGTTTCTCAGCTTGTTTATTTTTGGTGTATAGCAGTGCTATTAATTTGTGCACACTGATTTTGTATCCTGAAACTGTACTGAATTCATTTATCACATCTAGAAACTTTTTGGATGAGTCTTTAGGGTTCCAGGTATATGAGCCTATCATTAGTGAACAGCAACAGTTTGGCTTCCTCTTTCCCAATTTGGATGCCTTTCATTTCACTCTCTTGTCTAACTGCTCTGGCAAAGTCTTCCAGTACTATGTTCAATAGAAGTAATGAAAGTGGGTATCCTTGTTTTGTTCCAGTTCTCAGGAGGAATGCTTTCATCTTTTCCCCATTTAGTATAATGTTGACTGTGGTTTTGTCATAGATGACTTTTGTTACCTTGAGGTGTGTCCCTCCTATACCAATTTTGCTGAGTGTTTTAATCATAAAGGGATATGCTAGATTTTGTCAAATGTTTTTTCTGCATCTATTGGAATGATTATATAATTATTGTTTTTAGTTTTGTGTGTGTGATATATCACATTTATTGACTTGCATATGTTCAAACATCCCTGCATCACTGGTATAAAACCCACTTGATCATGGTGAATTATCTTTCTGATATGCTGTTGGATTTGGTTAGCTGGCATTTTGTTGAAGATTTTTGTATCTATGTTCTTAAGGGATATTGACCTGTAGTTTTCATTTTTTGTTATGCCCTTTTCTGGTTTTAAAATTACAGCAATACAAACTTCATAGAATGATTCAGGGAGGAGTCCCTCTTTCTCTATATTTTGAAATAGTTTTGGTAGGATTGGTACCAATTCTTCTTTGAATGTCTGATACAATTCAGTTATGAATCCATTTGGTCCTGAATTTGTCAGCAATTTTTTAAATTACTGTTTCAATCTAGCTACTTGTTATTGCTCTATTCAGAGCTTCTATTTCTTCCTGATGTAATCTGGTGGGGGAGTTATATATTTCCAACAATTTATCTGTCTCCTCTAAATTTTCTACTTTGTATGTAAAGTTGTTCATAGTACCCTTGAATTAGCTTTTGTATTTCTCTGGTATCAGTTGTAACATCTCATTGAGCTTATTTGATTCTTCTCTTTTCTTTTCTTGGTTAATCTCACTAATGGTTTATTAATTTTATTTGTCCTTTCAAATACAATTCAGGCCTCCTTGAGCTGTGGTGGACTCCACCCAGTTTGAGCTTTCCAGCCACTTTGTTTACCTACTTAAGCCTCAGCAATGGTGGGCGCCCCTCCCCCAGCCTCCCTGCGGCCTTGCAGTTAGATCTCAGACTGCTGTGCTAGCAATGAGGGAGGCTCCATGGGCATGGGACCCTCTGAGCTAGGTGCGGGATATAATCTCTTAGTGTGCCGTTTGCTAAGACCCTTGGTAAAGGCAATATTAGGGTGGGAGTGACCCAGTTTTCCAGGTGTTGTGTGTGATGGTTTCCCTTGGCTAGAAAAGGGAATTCCCTTCCCCCTTGCACTTCCTGGATGAGGTGATGCCTGGCCCTGCTTCGGTTCTCACTGGTTGGGCTGCACCCACTGTCCTGCCCCCACTGTCCAAAACGCCCCAGTGAGATTGCCTTCTTTTGTTGACTTTGCCAATAATCAGTTTGTTGTAAGTATGTGGATCCTTTTCTGGTTTCCATATTGTATACCAATGATTTATATGTTCATTTTATATCAATACCATGCTGTTTTGATTTCTACAGCCATGTAGTATAATTTGAACAATGTAATGTGATTCTTACCTTTTTGTTCTCTTTTCTTAGAATTTATTTTGCTATTTGGGCTCTTTTTTGGTTCCATATGATTTTAGGATTGTTTTCTTTAGTTATTTGAAATATCACATTGATATTTTGATAGGATTTGCATTGCATCTTTTGGACAGTATAGTCGTTTTAACAGTACTGATCTTTCTGATTAATGACCATGTGGCATTTTTCCATTGGTTTGTGTCATCTACAATTTCTTTCATCAGTGTCTTGTATACTTCCTTGTGGAGGTCTTTTACTGCCTTGGTTAAATATATTTCTAGGTGTTTTGTAGCTATTATAAATGGGGTTGTCTTCTTGATTTGTTACTTAGTTGAATTATTATTGCTAAATGCTGCCAATGGTTTTGTATCCAGAAAATTGATTGATTTATCAATTCTCAGAGATTTTTTATTGGAGTCTTTAGGGTTGTTTAGATATAAGTTTATGACATCAGTGAACAAGGATAATTTTATTTTCTCTGTTCCACCTAGAATTTCTAGCACTGTGTTGAATAGGAATGGTGAAAGTGGGCATTCTTGTTTTGTGTCAGTTCATAGAGGGAATGGTTTCAACATTTCCTTATTCAGTGTTATGTTGGCTATGGGTTTGTCACATAATGCCTTTATTTGTTTTGATATATGATTTTGTTCATATGGATCTTCTTTCTTATTTTCTTGATTAATCTAGCTAGAGGTTTACCAACTTTTAAAATCTCTTTGAAGAACCAACTTTGCATTTCATTGATTCTTTATAATTCTCTTTGTATTTTTTGTCTCAATTCAATTTAAATCTGCCCTGATTTTTGTCATTTCTTTTCTTTTCCCAACTTTGAGTTTGATATTTTCTTGTTTTACAAGTTTGTTGAGATGCTATGTTAGATTGTAAACTTGTGATCTTTCTACTTTTTGATGTAGGCGTTTAATTCTATAAACTTTCCCCTTGATACTACTTTTGAGGTATTCCAGAGATTTGGGTATGTTGTGTTTCCATTTCCATGTGTTTAAAAAAGTTTAATATGTACCTTAATTTTTCCTTTACTCAAGGATGACTCAGGAGCATGTTGGTTAATTTTTATGCCTTTGTATAGTTTCCAAAATTTCTCTCAGTATTGATTTATAGTTGGATTTTGTTATGGTCTAAAAAGATACTTTATATGATTTCAATTTTTAGGAACTTTTTGAGACTTGTTTGGTAGCCTAATATATGGTCTACCTTATAGAATGTTTCAAGTGTTGATAAGAAGAGTGTATAGTCTATAGTTGTTGAGTAGAATATGCTGTACAGTTTGTTAGGTCTATTTCGTCTAAAGTCCAATTTAAATCCAATAATTCTTAGTAGATTTTATCTCCTGGTGATTTCTCTGTGCTGTGATGGGAGTTCTAAATTCTCTCAATATTATCATATTGCTGTCTATGTCTCTATATGGGTCTAGTAATATTTGTTTTATAAATTTGGGTGCTGTGGTGTTGGGTGCACACATATCTAGAATTGTTATGGGGTTTTTTTTTTGAAAATTTACAGCACCTCCCACTTCTCTTCCTCCTGCTCTGGCCATGTGAAGTGCTGGCTTACCCTTTGCCTTTCTCCATAATTATAAGTTTCCTGAGGCCTCCCCAGAAGCCAATCAGATGCCAGCCCTATGGTTCCTGTACAGCCTGTGGAAATATGAGCCAACTAAGCCTCTTTTTTTCATAAATTACCCAGTCTAAGGTGCTTCTTTATAGCCAAGCAAGCATGACCTAACATAGAAAATTGGTACTGAAGAGTGGGATATTGTGACTGGAACTTAAACATTTAAAAGGGAAGCAAAGCATGAAAGTTTGGAAAACATGCAGCTTGATTATGTGGTAGGAAAAAAAAAGGCCCATTTTCAGGGGAGAAACTCAAGCAGGCTGCAGAAATTTGCATAAGTAAAGAGGAGCCAAGGAATAATATCCAAGACAATGGGGAAAAGGACTAGAAAGCATTTCAGAGATTTTGTGACAGTCTCTCCCATCATAGGCCAGGAGGATTAGGAGGGAAGAATGGCTTTGTGTACCAGGCCCAGGGCACCACTGCCCTGTGCAGCCTCAGGTCACTGCTTCCCACATGCCAGTTACTCCAGCTCCAGCTCTGGCTAAAAGGGACCCAGGTACAGCTCAGGCCACTGCTTCAGATGGTGTAGGCCACAAACCTTGGCTGCCTTCACATGGAGTTAAGCCTGTGGTTGCACAGAGAGCAAGAGTTGAAGCTTGAGAGACTTCAACTGGATTTCAGAGAATGTGTGAAAATGCCTGGATGTCTAGGCAGAAGCCTGCAGTAGGGGCAGCACCCTTACAAAGAATCTCTGCTATCGCAGTGTGGAAAAGAAATGTGAGGTTTGAGCCCCCACACAGTATCCCAACTGGGGCACTGCATAGTGGAGCTGTCAGAAGAGGGTCATCATACTCCAGACCCCTCCAGAATGGTAGATCCAATGGCAGCTTGCATCCTGCACCTGGAAAAGCTGCAGTCACTCAATGCCAGTCCTTGAGAGCAGCTACTGAGGCTGAACTCTGAAAAATCAGGAGCGTGAAGCTTCCCAAGGCCTTGGGAGCCCATCCCTTGTACCAGTGTGCTCTGAATATGAGGCATGGAGTCAAAGTAGATTATTTTAGAGCTTAAGGTTTAATGGCTGGCCTGCTGGATTTTGGACTTGCATAGGGCCTGCAGCCCCTTTCATTTGGCCAGATTCTGCTTTCTGGAATGGCAATATTTACCCAATGCCTATACTACAAGTGCATCTTGGAAGTAACTAACTTGTTTTTGATTTTATAGGCTCATAGGTGGAAAGGACTGGCCTTACCTCAGATGAGACTTTTGAGTTACTGATGGAAAAAGTTTACATCTTTGGAATTATTGGGAAGGCACAACTGTATTTTGAAATGTGAGGACATGAGATTTTGGAAGGGCCAGGGGTGGAATGATATGGTTTGAATCTGTGTGCCAACCCAAATTTCATATTGAAATGTAATCCACAATGCTGGAGGTAAGGCCTAATGGAGGATGATTGGATCATGGAGGCAGTTTCTCTTGAGTGGTTTAGCACCATCCCTGTGGTGCTGTTCTTGTGATATTGAGTGAGTGAGTTATCAGCAGATCTAGTTGTTTGAAAATGTTTAGCACCTCCCCTTCTCTTCCTCTTGTTCTGGCCATGTGAAGTGCTGGCTTCCTCTTTGCCTTCTGCAATGATTGTAAGTTACCCGAGGCATCTCCGTAAGCCAAGCAGATGCCAGCATCATGCTTTATGTAAAGCCTGTGGAACCATGAGCCAATTAAACCTCTTTTCTTCGTAAATTATCCAGCTTTAGGTATTTCTTTATAGAAATGTGAGAACAGCCTAATACACTGATTATAAAATTAATTCCTTCATCTTGACTTTAGATAGTCTGATATCAATCAGCCATTTTGAAATCCTTTATGTCATATATTTTCTTGGAGATCATTGGGCCTCTTGAGTCTGGATATTTATATGTCTTGCTAAACTTGGAAAGTTTTCATCAAATATTCTCTTAAATATATTTTCTAAATTTTAGATTTTTCTTTCCCATCAGGAATACCAATAATTTATTAGTTCAATTACTTTAGGTAGTCTCATATGTCTCTAATGTCTTGTTCATTCTCTTTATTCTTTTTTTCTTCATTTTTGTCTGACAGTATTGTTTCAAAAGACCTGCCTTCAACATCTGAAATTCTTCCTTCTTCTTGGCCTACTCTATTTTTGAAGGTTTTGAGTATATATTGTAATTCCTTCAGTTAATTTTTTTATTTCTATGTTATATTTACCTTTTTAAAATATATCTCTCTCCTTAGTAAATTTCTTGTTCATATCTTGAATTGATTTTCTGGTGTATTTGTATTGGAATCACATTTCTTGTATTTCATTTAGCTTTCTTAAAATAAATATTTTATTTTTACATCTAGCATATCAAAAATTGTTATATTTAATTTTTTAGAATCTACTGCTGGAGAATTGTGTTTCTTTGGTGGTGTCATAATACCTTGCTTTTTAATACTTTCTGTATCTTTATGTTAATTTATGTGCATCCAATGGTCACTTATTTTGCAACTTAATTTAGTGGGAGTAAATTTTCTTTCTTGAAGATATGACTGTGCTGTATGTTAGGTAGGGCAATTTAGTTTTGCTTCTGGGTGCCTGCATTGGCAAAGAGTCTGCAGGATTTTGTCAATAATAAATAGCATTAGTTTGGTGGCTTTCTCAAATGCCAGTTGTAGTAGCAGTGTACCACATGGGTGAGCTTGCTGATGACCTTGTTTGTAGCGAGTGTGGTGTGGGTGATGGGGGTAGCAGTGGTCATGAGCAGCTTTTCCTGTTCAAAGAGCTTTGCTCTGGTGTTGGCGGTTGTTCTAATGGGTTGCATAAGACAACCCCCAGGCTAGTAGGTGGTACTCTCAAGTAAGAATTAGCTGTAGTGGTGGCAGTAGAACTTACTCTTGACCTTTGTTCCCCAGGAAAAATGCTCTGCTTTCCAGGTGATGGATTGGGCTGTGGACTCCCCAGAAGCTTGGATCCTACGCTCTGTTTCACAGCGGTAGGTGAAGCTTTGTAGAATTGAACTGGGCAAGCGAGGGATCAGGCACTCCTATGGAAGATGTGAACTCCAGCCTTGACAGGGGTGGCAGAAGATACCTCAGGCCCCTGGCAAAATATTTGTGTGAGGGTTGATTGCTAATGCACTGAAGTCTCAGCATAGAGAGAGAGGGCCTGTCTCAGAGCCACAGGCTTGATAGGCAGAAGTATAACCTGCTTACCTCTCATGCCTTTGTCCTGGCAGGGCTCACTTTCCTGTCCTGACTGTGGCCACATTTAAGATAATCCATGAACTGCTGAAGTTTACTTCTAGTCTGAAATGTAACCCAGTGTCATAGAAGTCACTAGCTTTATTGCTCAGTACTAAACTTCTGAAGTAGCTGGCAGTGGCTGCACTGCAGTCTTCACCCACAGCTTCAAACACACAGCTCTCAGGTTCTCCTGCTTTCTATGGTAGCAATACCGTAGCTCCGTACAGAGAGTGGGAGAGATCCCAACCCGTACATGAGCCTAAGCTCCAAAGACATGCAACCAGTGACGTCACAGTTGCCACTCACAGTCCCAGACTTGCAGCACTTCAGCTCACCCACACATCAGCCTCCAACTATGCAGCAACAGCAGCTATGCCTGCAACTATATGCAATGGGGGAGAAAGGATTTCATTCTCTATTCATAATCATAAGCAAAAAGGTTGCTTGGCAGGTAGGAGATGTTGCATGTCCCTTGAAAAGCCAAACACAGAGTTTGTGCCACTGCTGGGGGATGGAGTCATTTCGTAAAATGCCAAACAAAGAGCTTTCAGGCTCTGGAATGTATGCATGCCAGTTTTCTCTGGGCCAGGGACTGCCTTTTTGGTGTGCTGCACTGCCCTTTCCCCAGGGAGGAAAACTCTCTCTAGGCTAGATTACTGGGGACCCTGAAGCACCTTTTGGTTCAGCCAATGCTGTGCCACTGCAGCTCTCTGGGTAGACATTGGGGAATGTCAGCAGTAGCTTTCAGAATGTAGAGATGGGGTGTTGTAGTTCTCAGGACAGGATGCAGTCCCATGATAGCTGCACTTCACAACGGTGCCCCGCCACAGCCTCTCAGGTCCGAGGGGAGGGGAGTGACTTGGCATGAGTTCCCAGTCTGGAGCAATGCTCTCAAGAGGTCTCCAAATTACCACTCATACTAATGCCAAGGTTTGTGATGGTAGAGGAACTCTCCTATGGTATGGATCCCAACAGTCTATGGCAAGAATGTGAACATCAAAACTCTCCCACTCACCCTCTCCGCACAACACCAAACCTCTACAGGCGCCTGATCAATTCTCAGACAAATTGGTTTCTTGTTTCCTCCTACTTCTGTGCCTTAGGCATTTCCCCTGAGTTCTCTGTTGGACTCTAATATTTTCTTCTTTAATACTCTATTCAAAATGTGATTATCTGTTCATAATTTTGGTTCTTTTTTCTAGAAAAAACAGGCATCTGATGTCTTCAGTCAGCCATGTTGAACTAGAGCCTCCCAACATACAGCATTTTAAACTATTATTCTACAGATGTACATTAATGTTTTTGCAACATTTCACTACTAAAAATATAATACTACAAAAAAGAGATTTGTGTTTAGTGTACCTATATGACTATTTCCTTATAACAAAGAGACTCTTATAATAATATTTAGTTGAAATGTATACATATTTAAAATTTTGATATTTTTAAACCAAATCCCCCAACAATATCCCTAATTATTTATACTACCAATCCTGATGCACATGTGTAAGTATTTTACTGCCATACTAATCACCACTGCTTTTTGCTAATTTCCCCAAGATTGACAATTTAAGAAAAAGACCTGTTTGCACATGAGTGCATGTGTTTGTGGTGGGAAGAAGTGACAGTGTAAAAATCAATTGCTTTGAATCTGTCTAGTAGGAATATCTGCATGGCAAGACTTAGAAACTAGAGGTAGAGCTTTGGGAATATTTGAAATATTAAAATCAGATGACTACACAGAAATTCCATCCCCAGTGGGTTATGATTTTATGCAATTCCAATGCATCACTATATATATATATAATTTAATATGAGGATATATTTCTTAACGGAGATGAGATTGCTAAATTATTTTATTAATTTGGCTTTACCTGAAAGCAGAACCTGAGACAACAATTTGAGGCAGATGGTTTTGGGGAAAGGTAGTTCCAGGAAGCCAAAGTGAGAAGGCGGGAGGGTGACAAAGAGAAAACAAGTGAAAGCCGATATATAGCAGCATGTTAGAGCTGCTTACCACTGTGGAAAAGTGGAACATAACGCTGTTGGAAACCCAGTGAGGAATAAAGGAAAATGCAACTCATAATTGTCCCTCCATACTCTCATCTTCAATTGATTTGAATGTTTACTCTCCAAAATATTAATACCCTCCCCTCCACCTCATCCCACACACACACACTTCTGGCCTATATTTGCTGGCACATTGAGTGAGATTTTACCTTTAGGAAAAGTCTGGAGGTAGAAATTCAGAAAGAATGGATCAGAGGTAAACTTTGGGAATGTGTCTGCTGTCAATTTCTTCACTGGATTTTCTCACTAAGAGGGAAAAAAAATGACCTCATAATTCTTGTTCTATAATAATAACCTTCATTTGCAAAATTTGAGGTTACTCAGTAAAAATTTTCTAAATTCTATTATGCTCCAAGATTTATAGAATGTCCATTCAAGACTATAGAGTAAGTTGAACTGATAATAATAAATAACAAACAATAAAACTAATAAAATATTTATCTCATTTTAGGATGTGAAATAGCTATGATAATGCATTATTCTTAACTGTTAATCTTCCATTAGAGAAGTTTTTAAAGCAGTAGCCACATTAGAGATTATTCAAATACATTTTGTATAAGTGCTACATCCCTGCCAATTATAAAACATGAGGTAAAACAGCAAGGAAAAGACAATTGAAAAGTTTAACAAGTGTATTCATAATATTAAGGGGTCACTAATGCCTCCTTATGTGTTGCTAATTGTCTATATCTTGGGGTGTATAGTGGCAGTGTTATAAAGAGGTTTACTCTTTAGTGAGTATTATTTTACCCCTTACTGTGGGAAAATATTAATTCAGTAAGTCTCTTGTGAGGTTTAGAAATAGTATAAGGTTAACTTGGTTACGTCCATACTTTGTAAATTACTTTTTTTCCTGCTGTAGAGTTTCTTGAATATGTTTTTGTCCTCAGTATTTCTGTCTTATGTCATGTGAATAATACTCACTAAACAGACTGCTTTTTTCTAAACAAATGTTTAATTTGTAGCAGTTCTCTGAGAAAAGCTACTCATCTTTGTATTTAATTTTCCTCATATCAATTAGAATCTGAGGCACATTATGTTACTTCCACAGGCTGTATGTGCCAAGTGGGATAAAAAGAAACAGTAAAACTTTAACAGGTTTTCACATCTCCCTTAGAAATTTTTTGTTCCAATACAGTCTATAAAGTGATGGTAGAAGCAGTTGTTACACGTTGTTATTTTAATATCAAAAAGTTGAGGAACAATTACATCCAAGTATGAAATTCCACGGTAAGTCTCAAGAACCCTTCTCTTTTTTCTCAAATCACCAACATTTCTCTCTTCTCTCACATAAATAATTTCTGCAATCATTTTTTTACAAAGTCTCAATAGACAGATATGAGTAAAGAAGAAATTATTTTCTAAATTCCATACCAAATTCACTGTAAATAAAAGTTACACTATCCTACCTTCTTGATGCACTAGTAAAACGTGTATTATATGCAAACAACTAGATTATTGATAGCCATTCTCTTTCTACCCAGCTGGACAAATAATACTCGATTCCAACAAATTTAATTTCAAGTATACATATCTCAATCATTTTTAATACTATAATGGAATATTAGAATATTCCATTTTAATATTGAGGATGACAGATCCCAATTCATTTCTCAAGTGGATTGTTTTGTCATCTTAAGGATGAAAGCAGTATTTCTTACTTAATATAGAGGGAGGAAAATTTTCTCTATTTTCCTCAAAAAGTGCATTTCCAAATTGCTTCCTTGGAGCTAGAATCCTCTGTGGTTTCTGGCACCAAAAATTTCTAACAATGCTCTAAAAGAAACATAGGAAACAGACATGGTTATGGAAAAAATAGCTACTGTAAGGTCAAGAGTCTAGCACAGTCCATAACTCATTTTTTTCAGCTACATAAACTCTTCTTTGCAATAGTTTTATGATTGCACTCAGAAGCAGTTGGATATTTATTGAACTACATCATAATGGTAGGTTTCAGGAAGTACTGTGACTAAAACTTTCAATATGTACAAATATATTTTTGCAGTGGAGAGAATAATTAAGAAAAATTGGGGGCCTGGCCAAAATGGCAGACTAGAAACAGCTGCAATCAGAGGCTCCCACTTAGAACAAAAACAGGATGCAAATTCTGAACTGGCAACAGAGGTATCCAGGTTCTCTCATCAAGACTAACTAGGCACTTGGCACGGCCCTCGGAGAACAAGGAAGAGTAGGGTGGGGCAACGGCCCACCTGGGAGCCACACAAGGCAAGGTGAGCCCCAAACCTCAGCCAAAGGAGGTGGTGAGTGATCGTGCTATTCAGCCTGGAAAACCATGTTTTTTTTTTTTTTTTCTTGAATCTGTGTAACCCATGGATGAGGAGATCCCACTCATGAGTCCATGCCACCAAGGCCTTGAGTCACAACCACAGAGCTTTGCAGATTCTCAACGGCCACTTGGCTGGAGACCACTTAAGACTACCAAGTTGCTGGGGAGAGGGGTGGCCATTATCACTGCAGCTGACTGCTGCCTAAGACAACTGAGTTCTCCAGGGGAGGGATGGCCATCCTCACAGCACCTGCCTGCTGCCTAAGGTGACTGAGTTCCCCAGGGGAGGGGTGGCAGCCATCACTGTGGCTGCATACTGCCTAAGACGTCTGAACTCCTGGGAGGAGGGGTGGTATCCATCACTGCAGCTCCAGGCTGCCATTTTTTTCCCTGCTGGTGCCAGGGAGACTAGACATTTTGGACACAGGATGGATTCCCCATGGTGCCTCACACTGGCTGTGGCAGGTTGTGGCCAGACTGCCTCTTTAGGACAGACACCAACCTATCCCTCCTCAGTGGGGCCTCCCTGCAGGAACTTGAGCAACTCCAGCCAGGGGTTTAGGGACAGAACTTCGATCACTCTGGGCCTGAGCCCCCAGTGGGAGTGGGAATCTGGTCAACCCAGATGAGGTGGGTTTCCCCCAGCACAGCACACCCCCTCCACCAAGGGGCAGCCAGTGTGCTTCATTAAGCAAATCCTGGATCCTGAGGCCCCTGACTGGGTGAGACACCCCAACCGGTGTCACCAGAAACTTTATACAGGAGCATTCCTGCTGGCATTAACTCTGTGCCCCTCAGGGACAGAGGTTCCAGAGGAAGGAGCAAGCACCAATCTTTGCTGTTCTGCAGCCTCCTTGGGTGACATCTCTAGGTGCAGGGGGGACCCAGGTGAATAGGTCCTAAAGTGAACCCCCAGAAAACTGCAGCAGCCCAGCAGAAGAGGGGCCTGACTGTTAAAAAACAGACAAACAGGCCGGGCGCGGTGGCTCAAGCCTGTAATCCCAGCACTTTGGGAGGCCGAGGCGGGTGGATCACAAGGTCAGGAGATCGAGACTATCCTGGCTAACATGGTGAAACCCCGTCTCTACTAAAAATACAAAAAACTAGCCGGGCGCGGTAGCGGGCGCCTGTAGTCCCAGCTACTTGGGAGGCTGAGGCGGGAGAATGGCGTGAACCCGGGGGGCGGAGCTTGCAGTGAGCCGAGATCGCGCCACTGCACTCCAGCCTGGGAGACACAGTGAGACTCCGTCTCAAAAAAAAAAAAAAAAAAAAAAAACAGACAAACAGCAAGCAACAACAACAGCATCAATAATAAAGTCCTCACAATAATCACATCCAAAGGTCAGCAGCACCAAAGAACAAAACTAGACAAACTAATTAAGATGAGAAGGAATCAATGAAAAAATGTTGAAACCTCAAAAGCAGAGAGGGCCCCTCCTCCTACAAATGATCACACCTCCTCTCCAGCAAGGGCACAGAACTGGGTGGAGGTTGAGATAAATTGACAGAAGTAGGCTTCAGAAGGTGGGTAATAATAAACTTTACCAAGCTAAAGGAGCATATTCAAACCCAATGAAAGGCATCTAAGAACCTTGACAAGAGGTACAGGAACTGCTAACTAGAATAACCAGTTTAGAGAGAAACATAAATGACCTAATGGAGCTGAAAAATACAGCATGAGAACTTCGTGATGCACACACACAAATATCAATAACTGAATTAATCAAGTGGAAGAAAGAATATCAGAGCTTGAAGATAATCTTGCTGAAATAAAGCAGGCAGACAAGATTACAGAAAAAAGAAAAAAAAAAAGTATTGAATGAAACCTCCAAGTACTATGGAACTATGAAAAAAGACCAAGCCTACAACTGTTTGGAGTACCTGAAAGAGACGGAGAGAATGGAACCATGTTGGACAACACACTTCAGGATATCATCCAGGAGAACTTCCATAACATAGCAAAACAGGCCAACATTTAAATTCAGGAAATCCAGAGAACTCCAATAAGATACTTCTTGAGAAGATCACCATAAGACACATAATCATCAATTCTTAAGGTTGAAATGAAGAAAAAAAAAAAATGTGAGGGACAGCCAGAGAGAAAGTCCAGGTCACCTAAAAGGAAAGTCCATCAGACTAATAGCAGACCTCTCAGCAGAAACTCTACAAGCCAGAAAAAAGTGGGGGCCAATATTAAACATTCTTAAACAAAAGAATTTCCAACTTAGAATTTCATGTCTGACCAAACTAAGCTTCATAACTGAAGGAAAACAAAATCCTCTTAAGACAATCAAATGCTGAGGGAATTCACCACCACTAGGCCAGCCTTGCAAGAGCTTATGAAGGAAGCACTAAATAAGAAAAGACAAACTGGTACCAGCCACTGGAAAAACACACTGAAGTACAAAGACCAATAACACTATGAAGAAACTGCATCAACTAACTAGTCTGCAAAATGACCAGGTAGCATCATGACAACGGCATCAAATTCACACATAACAATATTAACATCAAATGTAAATGGACTAAATGCTCCAATTTAAAGACACAGAAAGGCAAACTGGAAAAGAGTCAAGACCCATTTTTGTGCTGTATTCAAAAGACTCATCTCATTTTGAAACACATATGCTCAAAATAAAGGGATGGAGAAAATTTACCAAGCAAATAGTAGAAAAAAATCAGGGGCTGCAATCCTAGTTTCTGACAAAATAGACCTTAAACCAACAATGATCAAAAAAGACAAAGAAGGGCAAGACATAATAGTAAAGGAATAAGTTCAACTAGAAGAACTAACAATCCTAAATATATATGCATCCAATACAGGAGCACTCAGATGTGTAAAACAAGTTCTTAGAGACATAAAAAAGACTTAGATCCCCTCACAATAACAGTGGGAGACTTTAACACCCCACTGACAATATTAGACATATCATCAAGACAAGAAGCTAACCAGGATATTCAGGACTTAAACTCAGCTCTGAATTACATGAACCTGATAGATATCTAAAGAACTCTCCACCCCAAAGCAGCAGAATATACATTCTTCTTAGTGCCACATGGCACTTACTCTAAAATTGATCACATAGTTGGAAGTAAAACATTCCTCAGCAAATGCAAAAGTACTTAAATAATAACAAGCAGTATCTCAAACCACAGTTCATTCAAACTAGAACTTAAGATTAAGAAATTCACTCAAAAGCACACAACATTAAGGAAATTGAACGACTGATCTTGAAAGACACCTAGGTAAATAATGAAATTAAGACAAAAATAAAGAAGTTCTTTGAAACCGATGAGAACAAAGAGACATTGTACCAGAATCTATGGGATGCAGCTAAAGCAGTGTTAAGAGAGAAATTAAAGCACTAAATGCCCACATCAGAACGCTAGAAAGATCTCAAATTGACACCCTAACATTATACCTGAAAGAACTAGCAAACCAAGAGTAAACAATCCCAAAAGCTAGCCAGAGACAAGATTAGGGCACAACAGAAGGAGATAGAGACTAGAAAAACCCTTTATAAAATAAATGAATCCATGAGCTGTTTTATTTTTTTTATTAATAAAATAGACTGCTAGCTAGATTCATAAAGAAGAAAAGAGAGAATAATGAAATAGACACAATAAAAATGAAAAAGGGAATATCAAGACTGACCCCATAGACATGCAAACAACCATCAGAGAGTACTATAAACACCTCTAAACAAATAAACTAGAAAATCTACAAAAAAAAAAAAAAAAAAAAAAAAGGATGAATTTCTGGACACATACACCCTCCCAAGACTAAACCAGGAAGAAATCAAATCCCTGAATAGATTAATGACAGTTTCTGAAATCAAGGCAGTAATAAATAGACTACCAACCAGAAAAAGCACAGGACCAGATGGATTTACAACCAAATTGTACCAGAGGTACAAAGAGGAGCTGGTACTGTTATAGGAAATAGAAAGAAATTATTTAGGTATACAGTTAGGTTAAAGAGAGTCCTCAGCAGAAAATTTTCCTTCTAACAAAAAGCAGATCGGAAATTGATCCCTTTCTAACCACATATAGTTCAAAGACTAACAAAGAGCAGTCTGGAAGATCAAGCTGGAAAACACAGATAAGCAACTCAGGCACATAGGAGGAGCTTCTTAGGTAATTACTAAACTTCACATACACATGATGGGCTCCAGTAAAAACAGTAGGCCTTAATAAGCACATTCCTTTCCCTTTCTTTAGGCACACTAAAATAGGGAAGCTGGAAGCTTACAAGGTGGGGGAAGTAGTGGGGGATGCCTGCAGCTGCAAGAAGGTTCCTGGAAACAGACACAGAAACTCCCCGCTTTTCTTTCAGCGCATGCAGATAAGCAGCTCAAACTAAAGACCTGCCTACATGATCAAAGAATAGGGTGGGGGCTGCTAGAAACACTACGCTATGCAGATAGCACACCTGGTCCTAATGGGTTCTTCAGTCCCTGTAAAGATAAGATGCCCCCACCTCACTACTTATTTATAAAAAATCCTGATATTTTTACTACAACCTGCAAACCTGTCCAGAACCCCTGTCTGTGACAGAGCTGTTCTTTCTTTTTTCCTATTAAAATCCTGCTCCACTCTCACTCCGTGTGCATGTATCCATGTCCCTGATTTCCTCAGCTGTGAGAGCAAGAACCTTAGTATTTACCCCAAACAACAAGGCTGTTTTAGTACCATTCCTTCTAAAACTATTCTAAACAATTGAAAAGAATGGACTTCTTTGAAACTCATTTTCTGAAGCCAGCATCATCCTGATAACAAAGCCTGGCAGAGATATAACAAATAAAGAGAACTTTAGGCCAATATCCCTGATGAATATTTGACATGGTTTGGCTGTGTCCCCACCCAAATCTCATCTTCCCCACCCAAATCTCATCTTGAATTTTCGTGTGTTGTGGTAGGGACCCAGTGGGGGGTAACTGAATCATGGGGTCAGATCTTTCCTGTGTAGTTCTTGTGATAATGAATAAGTCACAAGGAATCTGATGGTTTTATAAAGGGGGGTTTCCCAGCACAAGCTTTCTGTCTTTGCCTGTTGCCATCTGTGTAAGACATGACTTTCTCCTCCTTGCCTTCTGCCATAATTTTGAAACCTCCCTGGCCACGTGGAACTGTAAGTCCATTAAACCTCTTTCTTTTGTAAATTGCCCAGTCTCAAGTATGTCTTTATCAACAGTGTGAAAATGAACTAATATGGTGAATTGGTACCAGTAGCATGGGGCACTACTGTAAAGATACCCAAAAATGTGGAAGCAAGTTTGAAACTGGGTAACAGGCAGAGGCTGAAATAGTTTAGAGAGCTCAGAATAAGACAGGAAAATGTGGAAAAGTTTGAAACTTCCTAGAAATGTGTTGAATGGCTTTCACCACAATGTTGATAATGATATGGACAATGAAATCCAGGTTGAGGTGGTCTCAGATGAAGATGAGCAATTTCTTGGGAACTGGAGTAAGGTGACCCTTGCTGTTTTAGCAAAGAGACTGGGAGCATGTTGTCCCTACCCTAGAGATTTGTGCAACTTTGAACTTGAGGGAGATGATTTTGGGTATCTGGCAGAAAAACAAAGTATTCAAGATGTGACTTGGGTGCTGTTAAAGGCATTCAGTTTTAAAAGGAAAACAGAGCATGAAAGTTCAAAAAATGTGCAACCTGATGATGTGATGGAAAAGAAAAACACATTTTTATGAGGAGAAATTCAAGCCAGCTACAGAAACTTCCATAAGTAATGAGGAGACAAATGTTAATTTCCATGACAATGAGGAAAATGTCTCCAGGGCATGTCAGAGACCTTCACAGCAACCCCTCCCATCATGGGCCCAGAAGCCTAGGATGAAAAAATGGTTTTGTAGGATGGAGCCAGGACCCCCCTGCTGTTCAGCATGGGGACTTGGTGCCCTGCATTCCAGATCCTCTGTGCAGCCTAGAAACTTGGTGCCCTGCATCCCAGCCACTCTAGCCATGGAGAAAGGGTACAAGCTCCAAGCCTCTGCAGCTTCCATGTGGTGGTGATCCTGAGGGTGCACAGAAGTCAAGATTGAGGTTTTGGAACCTCCACCTGGATTTCAGAGGATGTACGGAAATGCCTGGATATCCAGGCAGAAGTTTGTTGCAGGGGCAGGACCCTCATGGAGAACCTCTGTGGAAGGGAAATGTGGGGGTGAAGCTCCCATGCAGTGTTACCACTGGTTGCCTGCCTAGGTGGAGCTGTGAGAAGAGGGCCACCATTCTCCAGACCCAAGAATGTTAAGTCCCCTGACAGCTTGTACTGTGTGCCTGGAAAAGCCATAGACACTCAACACCAGCTGATGAAAGCAGCCATGAGGGTAGCTGTACCCTGAAAAGTCTCAGGGTGATGCTGCCCAAGACCATGGGAACCCACCTCTTGCATCAGTGTGACCTGGACATGAGACTTGGAGTCAAAGGAGATCATTTTTGAGCTTTAAAGTTTGAGTGTCCTGCTGGATTTTGGACCCTCTAGATCCTTTAGCCCCTTTATTTTGGCCAATTTCTCCCATTTGGAATGGCTGTATTTACCCAATATCTATACTCCCATTGTATCTAGGAAGTAACTAACTTACTTTTCATTTTACAGGCTCATAGGCAGAAAAGACTTGCCTTGTCTCAGATGAGACTTTGGAGTGTGGGCTTTTAAGTTAATGCTGAAATGAGTTAAGACTTTGTGTGACTGTTGGGAAGGCATGGTTGTTTGAAATGAAAGGACATGAGATTTGGGAGGGGACAGGAGTGGAAGGATATGCTTTGGCTGTGTTCCCACCCAAATCTCATCTTGAATTCCCATGTATTGTGGGAGGGACCCAGTAGAAGGTAACTGAATCAGGAGGGCAGATCTTTCCCATGTTGTTCTCATGATCGTGAATAAGTCCTATGAGATCTGATAGTTTTATAATGGGTAGTTTCCCAACAGGAGCTCTCCCTCTTTGCCTGCTGCCATCCATGTAAACTGTGACTTGCTCCTCCTTGCCTTCTGCCATGATTGTGAGGCCTCTCCAGTCATGTGGAACTGTAAGGCTGTTAAACATTTTTCTTTTGTAAATTGCCCAGTCTCAGGTATATCTTTATCAGCAGCAAGAAAATAGACTAATACATCATTGATGTGAAAATCCTCAATAAAATACTTGTAAATCAAATCCAGCAGCACATCAAAAAGCTTATCCACCATGATCAAGTTAGCTTCATCCCTGGGATGCAAGGCTACTTCAACATACACAAATCAAGAAATGTAATTTATCACATAAACAGAACTAAAGACAAAAGCCACATGATTATCTCAATAGATGCAGAAAAGACCTTTGATAAAATTCAACATCACTGCATGTTAAAAACTCTCAATAAACTAAGTATTGATGGAACATATTTCGAAATAATAAAAGCCGTTTATAACAAACTCACAGTCAATATCATGCTGAATGGGCAAAAGCTGGAAGCATTCCCCTTGAAAACTGGCACAAGACAAGAATGCCCTCTCTCACCACTCCTATTCAACATAGTATTTCAAGTTCTGGCCAGGGCAGTCAGGCAAGAGAAAGAAATAAAGGATATTCAAATAGGAAGAGAGGAAGTCAAACTGTCTCTGCTTGCAGATGACATGATCCTATATCTAGAAAACCCCATCATCTCAGCTCAAAAGCTCCTTAAGCTGATAAGCAACTTCAGCAAAGTCTCACTATATAAAATCAATGTGCAAAAATCACATGCATTTCTATACATAAACAATAGACGAGCAGAGAGCCAAATAAAAAATGAACTTGCATTTGCAATTGCTGCAAAGAGAATAAAGTACTTAGGAATATTGCTAACAGAGGAAGCATAAGACCTTTTCAAAGATGACTACAAACCACTCTTCAAGGAAATAAGAGAGGACACACAAACAAATGGAAAAACATTTCATGCTCATGGATAGAAAGAATCAATATCATAAAAATGGCCATACTCTCCAAAGTAATTTGTAGATTTGATGCTATTTCCATTAAACTATCATTGACTTTCTTCACAGAATTAGAAAAAAACTACTTTAAAGTTCATATGGAACCAAAAACAAGCCTGTATAGCCAAGAAAATCCTAAACAATAACAACAAAGGTGGAGGCATCATGCTACCTGACTTCGAACTATACTACAAGCCTACAGTAACCAAAACAACATGGTACTGGTACAAAAACAGACACATAGAGCCATGCAACTGAATAGAGATCTTATAAATAAGACCACACATCTACAACAATCTGATCTTTGACAAACGTGACAAATACAAGCAATGGAAAAATGACTCTCTATTTAATAAATGATGCTAAGAAAACTGGCTATCCATCTGCAGAAAATTGAAACTGGACCCCTTCCTTACATTTTATACAAAAATTAAATCAAGATGGATTAAAGGTTTAAATGTAAAACCCCAAACCATAAAAACCCTAAAAGAAAATCTAGACAATACTATTCAGGACATAGGCATGCACAAATATTTCATGAAAAAAAAAATCAGATGTAATTGTAACAAATTCAAAAATTGAGAAATGGGATCTAATTAAACTAAAGATTTTTGGACAGCAAAATAAACTATCATCACAATGAACAGACAACTTATGGAATGGGAGAAAATTTTGCAATCTATCCATCTGACAAAGATCTTATATCCAAAATCTACAAGGAAGTTAAACAAATGTACAAGTAAAAAGCAAACAACCCCATTAAAAAGTGGGCAAAGAACATGAACAGACATTTCTCAAAAGAAGACACTTATGTAGCTAACAAATACATGAAAAAAAGCTCAACATCACTGATCATTAGAGAAATGCAAATCAAAACAACAATGAGATGCCATCTCATGTCAGTCAGAATGGTGATTATTAAAAAGTCAAGAAACAACAGATGCTGGTGAGGCTGTGGAGAAATAGAGATGCTTTTACACTGTTGATGGGAATGTAAATTAGTTCAACCATTGTGGAAGACAGTGTGGCAATTCGTCACAGTCTAGAACCAGAAATACCATTTAACCAAGCAGTCCCATTACTGGATATATTCCCAAAATAATATAAATTTTTCCATTATAAAGATACATGTACACATCTGTTAATTGCAGCACTATTCACAATAGCAAAGACATGGAATCAACCCAAATGCACATCAATGATAGCCTGGATAAAGAAAATGTGGTACATATACATCATGGAATCCTATGCAACCATTAAAAAGAAATGAGATCATGTCCTTTGCAGTAACATGAATGGAGCTGGAAGCCATTAGTCTCAGCAAAATAACAAAGAAAGAGAAAACCAAACAGCCCATGTTCTCACTTACTATTGGGAGCTGAACAATGAGAACACATGGACAAAAAGAGGGGAATAACTACACACTGGTTCCTGTCAGGAGGGCTGGGGAAGAGAGAGCATCAAAATAAATAGCTAATGCACGCAGGGCTTAATACTTAGGTGACGGGTTGACAGGTACAGCAAACCACCATGGCACATGTTTACCTGTGTAACAAACCTGCATGTCTTGCTCATGTATCCTGGAACTTAACATAAAATATAATTTTTTAAAAAAAGGAAAATTCAGAAATTGTTTTGATAGACACTTTTGTGGCTTACCAACAGATGTATGTATTCAGTTGATAGTTTAAAATACTATATCCTGTCTTCCTTGATTTGTGAATTAAACTGTGAAAGTAAATTTTTAATGACAATACACATACTACTTGATTTCTCTTTAAACTTAGTCAAATTGTGGATAATATTAATATCTTAAAGTGATATTGACAAAACAAGCTGATTAACCACATAACATTATTAATATTATTTTAAAACTAAATTTACTTAGTATGTTTTATATCAAGGAATTATTGAATAGATTAAAGTGTTTAGAATGTTTAAATAGCCAGTGAAAATAATTTGAAATAATAGATTGTAAACACACACAGTGCATTACTTTGTGAAAAGCAAGTTACAGATTGAAATAGCTGATTTGACTTTTTCAGCAGCTTTTTCAAATAAAATGTAATTATACCATGATACTCATTTATAAAAAGGATGATAATATTATCACACATTTCTACTTTACTGGCATACATCTGTTTTATTATAAATGGGTAATGGTTGTTGTTCAATGCTTTTCTGCATGTTTAGAGAAGAATACATGGTATTCTTTTTTTATTCTTTAAACATAGTAAATTAAATTGATTGACATTTGAAAGTTAACCTGGAATTTCTCATATAAAACCCACTTTTTCATGTTGTGTTATCATTTTAACTTTGTTTAAATTTGATAATATTTTGTTAAAAATTGCATCAATACTAACGAACAATAGTTGTACACAGCTTTTGCTGTTGTTTTTGTTTAGAATATATATGTCTGGTTTTGACATCTGGATAATGCTGACCTTATAAAAATAATTGGAAAATGTTTCCCCCTCTATTTTTTTGAAATAGTTTTCATAGCATTTTTTTTCTTAAATATTTCATAGAATTCAACAGTGAAATAGGCTGTAAGAATGTTTTAAATAATTCATTTTAATAGTTTTAAGTCTATTAAGAAATCTGATTACTTCTTCAGTGTATTTTGGCATTCTGTGTCTTTCAAAAAATTCTCCATATCATCTGAGTGGTAAAATTTAGTGGTTTAAATTATTTTTGTTATTTTTTTTAATGTCTATAGAATCAGTGTGTTTATTCTTTCATTTGTGATGTTGATTGTGTGTGTTTCTCCCATTTTTCTCTTAATCGGCAAACGTAGACTGTATCAATTTTCACTGCTTATTTGTTTATTTGATTTATTTATTTATTTTGAGATGGCGTTTCACTCTGGTTTCCCAGGCTGGAGTGCAATGGCACGATCTCTGCTCACTGCAACCTCTACCTCCTGGGTTCAAGTGATTCTCCTGCCTCAGCCTTCCGAGTAGCTGAGATTACAGGCACACGCCACCACGCCAGGCTAATTTTTGTACTTTTAGTAGAGACAAGGTTTCACCATGTTGGCCAGGCTGGTCTCGAACTCCCGACCTCAGGTGATCCACCTGCCTTGGCCTCCCAAAGTGATGGGATTACAGGCGTGAGCCACCACACTTGGCTGCTTTTTAAAAACAAAGCCTTCTTTTGGTTTCACATTTGCTTTACTTTATTTTTCAGTTTTTCATTTTATGGTTTTATATTTTATTTCCTTACTTCTGCTTATTTTGGATTTAATGTGATATTTTTTAGGTTTTTTTGGGTGGAAACAGATTATTTAAGATTTTTTAGAATTTCTAATAGAGCATTGAATGCCACAATTTTCCCTATAATCATTGCTATAGCAGCATTTCAATACATATTTTTATGTTATGTTTTTATTTCCATTTAATTTGAGATTATTTTATAATTTTACTTATAATTTCCTCTTTGATCCAAGGAATTAAAAAATTATTATGTAATTTCCTATTATTTGGCATTTTTATCAGATAGTTTCTATTGTTTCCAATTTGACTGCATTTTAGTAAAAGAATATGTATGATTTCAATCCTTTAGCATACACTGGACCTTGCTTATTATCCGGTATATAATCTATTTTTGTGAATATTTCCTATGAATGTTAAAAGAATATGCAGTCTAGTTTGTTGCTGTTGGATGGAGTGTCCTATAAATGTCAATTAGTCTTTCATGGCTGATAATGTTGTTCAGGTGTTCTGTATTCTTACTGATCTTTCTGTGTACTTGTTCCTATCGATTACCGAAAGAATAGTATTTCCATTTTCAACTATTACGGTAATTTTGTCCCTTTAATCAGGCTTTATATTAGCGATTTTGAAACTATATATTGTGCAGACACATTAGGATTTTAACGACTTCTTAATTGGTTGACTTTTTCATTATATGAAATGACCCTGTTTACTACTGGAGTTATTTCTTATTCTGAAGTCTACACATTTCATTTTTATATCAACATTACAGCTTTCTTATACTTAGGGCTTGCCTTATATATCATTTTTTATGTTTTTTGGCTTTAAGTAAATCCATTACTGGTATTTAGAGTCAATTCCTTGTAAACAATGTATAGTTAGGTCTTACTTTTTAAAACAGTCTGTTAATCCTGACCTTTCATAGATGTGTTTATACAGTTTACATGTAATATACTTACTGATATGTATAGATTTAAATTAATCATTTAGTTATTTGTGTTCTATTTGTCCCACCTGTTCTTCCTACATTTTTCTATTTTCCTGCCTTCCTTTGAATTAAGTAGTTTTGGTATTTTAATTTAACCACCATTATTTGCCTCCTGCTTACTTTTTAGCAACCAATCTTGCATTTATAATATAAATATACTATGAATCAACATACAAGTTTTTACTTTATTCTTTATGTATAATATCTGACTGTTTAACACTTTACTTTCATTTGCCTTCTTCTGACTATTATGTTATTATTGCCATAAAATTTATTACCACGTATGCTATAAAATACACGATACATTGATAATGTTTTGTGCTTTGAGTAATTTTATTTTAAAAATTATTCAATGAGAAAATATATCTTTTGTATTTGCCCACAAATGTATTTTTTTTTTCAACACCCTTCATCATTTAGAATAGATAAAAGCTTCCATCTGGTGTCATTTTTATTCTGTCTAAAGAATGTCCTTTAAGAGTTTATGTAGCTCGGGTCTGCTGAGGAGGAATTTACTTTAGGCCCAATGTAGTTTTATTTCTAAGGAACAACACTTGAGGGATCTCTATTGAGAGACATCATGTATTCAGAAGGTCTCCTCATGTTGTACTTTTTTTGATTATAAGTTTCATTTTAGGTTTAGGGATACATATGCAGTTTTGTTATATAGGTAAACTGCATGTCATTGGAACTTGGTGTAGAGATTATTTTATCACCCAGGTAATAAGCATAGTACCCAAAAGGAAATTTTTCTGATTCTCTCCCTCTTCCCACCTTCCATTTTGAAGTGGGCCCCAGTATGTGTTGTTCCCCTCTTTGTTTTCATGTGTTCTCATTGATTAGCTCCTACTTATAAATGAAAATGTGTGGTATTTGGTTTTCTGTTATTGTGTGAGTTTGCTTAGGATAATGGCCTTTAGCTCCATTCATGTTGCTGCAAAGAACATAATCTAATTCTTTTTCTGGCTGTGTAGTATCCCATGGTGCATATGGATCATATTTTTTAATTCAGTTTACTGCAGATAGGCATCTAGGTTGATTCCATATCTTTGCTATTCTAAATATTGCTGCAGTGAACATACACGTGCTTATGTCTTTATGGTAGCACAATTTGTATTATTTTAGGTATGTATCCCAAAATGAGATTGCTGGGTTGAATGGTAATTGTGTTTAAAGTCATTTGAGGAATTGTTATGCAGGTTTCCACAATGACTGTACTAATTTACAGTCCCACCAGCAGTGTAAAAGCATGCCACTTTCTTCACAATCTCATCAGCATCTGTTATACTTTAACTTTTTAAAATAATTGCCATTCTGACTGGTGTTAGATAGTTATCTTTTTTGCTTTTGATTTGCATTTATCTAATGATCAGCAATGTTGAGTATTTTTTTCATATGCTTGTTGGCCACACATATGTCTTCATTTGAAAAGTGTCTGATCATGTCTTTTGCCCACTTTTTATTTTATGTTTTATTTATTTTATTTATTTTTTATGTTTTGAGACAGAGTCTTGGCTCTCTCACCCAGGCTGGAGTGCAGTGGCATGATCTCGGCTCACTGCAAGCTCCGCCTCCCGGGTTCCATTCTCCTGCCTCAGCCTCCCGAGTAGCTGGGACTACAGGCGCCCGCCACCACACCCAGCTAAATTTTTGTATTTTTAGTAGAGACGGGGTTTCACCATGTTAGCCAGGATGGTCTTGATCTCCTGACCTCATTATCCACCTGCCTCGGCCTCCTAAAGTGTTGGGATTACAGGCAGGAGCCACCGCACCCGGCCGCCCACTTTTTTAGTGAGGTGATTTGTTTTGGGGGGTTTTTTTGGCTTGTAAATTTGTATAAGTGTCTTATGGATTCTGGAGTTTAGATGTTTTCTGGATGCATAATTTGAAAATATTTTTTCCCATTGCATAGGTCGTTAGTTTATGCTGTTGGTAGTATCTTTTGCTGTGCAGAAGCTCTTTAATTGAATTAGATCCTTTCTGTCAATTTTTGCTTTTGTTCCAATGGCTTTTGGTATCTTCTTCATAAAATCTTTATCAGTTCTTATCTCCAGAATGGTATGTATTAGATTATCTTCCAGAGATTTTTGTTCTAGGTTTTATGTTTAAGTATTTAATCTATCTTGAATTGATTTTTTTTATGTAATGTGAGACAGGGATCATATTAATATTTTGCACATGGCTAGCCAGTTATCCCAGGATCATTTATTGTATAGGGAGTCCTTTCTCTATTGCTTGCTTTGATGAACGTTGTCAAAGATCACATGATTGTAGGTGTGCAGCATTATTTCTAGGCTCTCTATTCTGCTCCATTGGTCTATATGTATATTTTGGTACCAGTCTCAGTCTCTCTTCCTTACTGTGGCCTTCTAATAAAGTTTGAAGTCAAGTAGCATAATGCCTCCAGCTTTGGTTGTTTGTTTTTGTTTTGCTTTTTGCTTAGGATTGCCTTGGCTATTCAGGCTTTTTGTTGTTGTTGTTCCATATAATTTTTAACATGCATTTTTGCTAATTCTGTGCAGATCATCATTGGCAATCTAATGGGAATAGCGTTAAAACTATAATTGCTTTGGGCAATATTGTCATTTGAACAATATTGATTCTTTCCTCCCATGAGCCTGGAATGTTTTTTCATTTGTTTGTGTAATTTCTTATTTCTCAGAGCAGTGTTTTGTAGTTCTCTTTGTAGATATAATTTACCTCCCTGGTTAGCTGTATTCCCAGGTATTTAGTTCTTTCTATGGCAATTTCGAATGAAAATACATTCCTGATTTGAGTCTCAGCTTGTATGTTGTCGGTGTTCAAAAATGCTACTAATTTGTGCACACTGATTTTATAACCTGAAACTTTGCTGAAGTTGTTTCTCACGTGATGGAGCTTTTGAATCAAGACTATGGGATTTTCTGGATATACAATGACATCATCTTCAAATAAGGATAATCTGGCTTTTTATTTTCCTATGTGGATGCCTTTTGTTTCTTTATCTTTCCTGATTGCCCTGGAAGGGACTTTCAGTATTATGTTGAATAGGAGTGGTGATAGAAGCCATCCATGTCCTTTTCTTGTTTTCAAGAGGAATGCTTCCAACTTTTTTCCATTCAATACAATGTTGTCTGTGGGTTTGTCATAGATAGCTTTTTATATTTTGAAGTGTGTTCCTTTAATGCCAGATTTATTGAGAGTTTTTAATATAAAGGGATGCTCAATGTTATTGAAAGGCTTTTCATCTATTTAGACGATCATGTGGTTTTTGTTTTTAGTTCTGTTTATGTGATGAATCACATTTATTGATTTGTGTATATTGAATCAATCTCGCATCCCAGGTATAAAGCCTACTTTATCTTCTTGGACTTGTTTTTGATGTGCTGCTGGATTCAATTCACTAGTATTTTGTTGAGGATTTTTGTATCTTTGATCATAAAGGATATTGGCCTGACATTTTTGTTTGTTTGGTCTCTGCCAGGTTTTAATATCAGAATGATGGTGGTCTCATAGAAGGAATTGGGGATGAGTATCTGCTTGTAAACTTTTTGGAATAATTTTAGTAGAAATGTTATCAATTCTTTATATATCTGGTTGAATTTGGCTGTGAATCCATCTGGTCATGGGCTTTTTCTGGTTGGTAGGCTTTTTACCACTGATTCAATTTTGAAACTTGCTATTGGTCTGTTCAGAAATTAAATTTCTTTCTGGTTCAGTCTTGGGAATTTGTATGTGTCCAATAATTTATTTTTTTCTAGGTTTTCTTGTTTGTGTGCATATAGATGTTCGTAGTAGTTTCTGAGGGTTCTTTGCAATTCTTAATGTCCTCTTTGGCATTTCAAATTGTGTTTATTTGTAACATCTCTCTTTTTTTGTTTATTACTCTTGCTAGTGGTCTATTTTATTGATTTTTTTCAAAGAATAAACTCCTAATTCATCAATCTTTCATATGGTTTTTCATTTCTAAATTTCCTGCAGTTTGGCTCTGATGTTGGTTATTTGTCATCTTCTTCTGGCTTTGGGGTTGATTTGCTGTTGATTCTTTTAGTCCTTTAGTTGTGATATGAGGATGTTAATGTGAGATCTTTCTAACTTTTTGATGTGAACATTTAGTGCTATGAAATTCCTTCACAACTCTTCCTTAGCTATGTCCCAGAGATTCTGATGTATCTTTATTCTCATTAGTTTCAAAGAACTTCTTGATTTCTGAATTAATTCCATTAGTTATTCAAAAGTCATTCCATAGCAAGTTATTTAATTTCTATGTAATTCTATGATTTTCAGCAACTTTATTAGCATTGAGTTTTGTTTTTATTGCACTGTGGTCTGATAATATGGTTGGTATGATATTGATTTTTTTGAATTTGCTGAGGTTTGTTTTATGGCAGATTATGTGGTTAATTTCACAGTAGGTACCATACGATAATAAGAAGAATTTATATTTTGTTATTTTCCAGTGGAGAGTTCTGTAGAGTTCTGTAAGATCCATTTGGTCAAGTGTGGAGCTCAGCTCCTCAATATCTTTGTTAGCTTTCTGCCTTGACGATCTAATAATTTAAGTGGAGTGGGTCACATTGGAGACAGAACTGCTTCTTCTCTTCAGGGCAACTGAAGATTGCTGGAGGTATGATTAAAATACTCAGGGTCTTTGCTCCTTTCTAAGTCTGAAGACAGCAAGGGCGGTAGCACTGCAGTGGCTGTGGCAGAGTGGCATTTGTTTGCCTCTGGGAGTTTCACCTCGGAGAAATGCAGAACCACTGCTACTGCGAATGTTCAATCACGGGTTGAGGCAGCTGCTCTATTGGCCTGAGCTGGGGCCTCTGCCTGTTGAAGAGCAGGAGATCAAGGGCTCACAGGGATGAGAGACTGGGCTCCTCTCTGTATCGTGATTGTGGCATGGTGGAAGTTTGACTGAAGCCCTCAGAGTCGATGTTTCTTCCTCAGACAGTGAGGAGCAAGGGCAGAGCCTCTGCTGTAGCAGTGGTAGAGGAGCTGTTGGTTGCCTCTGTGAGTCCCTACCTAGAAAACACAGTGCAAGTGGGAGTGCTCAGCTGTGGGTGGGGTGTCTGTTCTGCAGTCCTGAACCTGGGGCCCTGTCTGGTGAAAACGGGGGTGTTGGGGCTCACAGGGAAAAGAGACTGAATTCCTCTTCATATGGCGGCTGCAATGTGCTGGTGGTGCCGGCATAGCAACTTGTCCCTTTTTTCCTTCCGGCAGAAGGCAGTTAGGAGGGTACCACTGCAGCTACAATGGCAGAGGGGCTGTAGGTTATCTCTGGGATTCCCTCCTCAGAGAAATGCAGAGGCACTTTCAGTTGAAGTGTTCAGGCAGGGGCAGGGTAGTTGTGCTGGCGTCTCAGGTCAGGACACCCTGCCAAGCGATGAGGAGCCAGCATGAAGGTCCCTGTGGAGAAAAAACTGACCGCTTTTCTGCGGGAAGGCTGCACTGTGCTGGAGAATCGGCTCACTTCCTAATGATCACATACTCTTTAGAGCCTGGAGGCAATAGTGGCAGGTGCTTAGAGACAGCCAAAATAGTGGCTGGACTCTTTTTCAGGAGCTCTGTTCCGGGGAGGTTCAGGGCTACTACCAGTCCAAGAGCCTCGGCAAGGTTTGGCTGGAGTCTCAGTTTGGGGTTCCTACTCAGAGAGGAGAAACAGGATCAGGGACGCACTAAAAAACAGTCCAGCTGCTTTTCCATGGGACGGCTGCACATTGCTGGAGATCCACACCACTCCCTAATCCCCATGTACTTTCCAAGGCCTGAACGCTATACCAGCAGAAGCTGCAAGGCAGCAAAAATGGCAGCCGGCCTCTCCCTCAGTGAGCTCCATTTCAGAAAGCGCAGAGCTGATACGGGCTCAAGAGCCCCGGTGGAGAATGGCTGGAGTCCCAGGTCCGGGATTCTGTCCAGTGAGAAGTGGGATCAAGGACCCAAACACACACACACACACACACACACACACACAAGCCTGGCCACTTTTCCATGGGATGGCTGCATTGTGCAGTGAATTCGTGCCACCCCCTTATCACCACATACTCCCCAGAGCCTGAACTCTATAGCAGTGGAGGATACAAGACAGCAAAAATGGTGGCTGACCTCTCCCTCTGGGAGTTTTATTCTGGGGAACTGCAGAGCAGCTACCGACCAGAGAGCACAGACCGGGTGGGGGCAGAGCTGTAGACCCAGGACAGTGGGCCTTAATCTTCAAAATGCATTGGCACTGAGGCATGTGGTCTGTTGCTGGTCAGCTTCCTGGATTCCGTCCCTTTCTGGCTGCATGCTATCCATACTTACCTCCTGCACTGCCAGAACTGCAACCACTAGTACCAGAATGCCCAGGGATTCAAAGCTCCCAGGACTTTAGGTGTGACTGAGCAGTGGCTCTGCCCAGACTCTACGTAGTTCTCCACGTAAGTCTGGTGGCCCCAGTTGGGTGGGCTCATAGGAGGATCACCTGAGCCCAGGGTTGCAAAAGTTCATGGCAGAAGTGTAGGTCCCGAAGGAGTCTTACTCACTTACCATTTCCCCATGGTGTGGAAGTGTCTCCAGGTTACATGTCATTTCCGGGTGGGCAGTCATCCTGTCTCACTCCTCTCCATTCTCTATGGGTCAAATTGCTTCCTTGATGAATCCCAGTGTATTCTCCTGGATGTTCCGTTTGAGTATGTAGTAATTATTCATACTCTTTCTTCTCTCCATTTGAGTGGTGTACACTAGCTGCTTCTAGTCAGCCATCTTGGCCCCTCCTCCTCCATGATGAATATTAATAACAAGTTTTTCTCAGACAGGTGAGTTTGTGAATTGTATATTTCTTACACTTCGTTGATGATCATACTTAAAGTTTTGTTTTGTTTTGTTTTGTTCTTTGTTTTTGTTTTGTTTTGTTTTGTTTTTGTCTGATCTCGTGGGATGTCATCTACACATGCACAGATTGGCATACAGCAAAGGCTCAAAGGAACACTCACGCAGATTTATAGAACTCTTTCCTTTCCTAAATCTCTCTTAAGGATATGCTGCATCTTAAAGTTTAGCCACCTATATCTCTCCAAACTCCACTGTCTGTTTGCTTAGCTAATCAAGATTCTGGGCCTTTTTTCGGTCTTTCCTTTTTGCCCTGCAATGCAAAAATTATTTCCAGCACAATTTTTGATGAGGCAGCCAGCTCCTCTTTGAATTTCCATGACATTTTTATAGTATAAAATGACTAAATACATGTGGTTCTACTACAGGATTCTATTCTATCTCACTGGTCTCTTTGTCTATAATCAGTGGCAACAAGATACAATCTAAGATACTATAGATTTATATTATGTCTTGAAATATTGCAGTGTAATCCTTCAATTTTGTTTTTTTAAGTATGTCAGGTATTCTAAGTGCATTACATTTCTATATACATTTTAATTTGTTAATTTATTCAGAACTCTGGAGATTTGTTTAACTTTTTACCTTTTAACTTTATCAGGGTATAATTTGCAAGTGATGAAATACTCAAATGCTAAATACTATTGTTTCATAACATCTGTAGAAAATTGTTTCAACAACATGTCCCTCATTCAGATAAAAAAATTTACAGATGCACAATTTTTTATAAAATATGGCATAGTATTTGTAGATAACCTATACCCATTCTCCTATATACTTTAAATAATCTCTACATTACTTATGATTCCAAATGCAATGTAAATATGATGTAAACAGGTTTTACATTGTATCGATTTTTAAAATTTGTATTATTTTTATGATGGTATTGTTACTTTTAGGGTTTCTTTAAAACATCTTTGAACTGTGGTTGGTTGTATCTACAAATGCAAAATTTGTGGATATGAAAGACTGACTGCATATAGTTTGTTCATTTTTGACAAATGAATACATTTATGCCACCCACACTTTTATCAAGATACGGAGAATTTCCATACTCTCAGAAAATGTCTTCATGTGCCTTCCCAGGGAATCTTGTTCTGAAGCTAACAATTATATGATTTTTACATATACAGAGTTTTATTTGTTTTAGAATTTAAAAAAAAATTTACAGTTTATCTGTATTTTGTCTAGTTTCTCTATTCAGCATGACTTTTCTGAGGTGCATCTCACTTTATACCTGCTGGTGCTTTTTTTCATTTTGTTGCTATGTAGCATTCTATTAAATAAAGAAATTTCAGTTTATTCATTCTACTTTTTGCTTTATTTAGGTATAATTGAAAAATAAATATGACATAGGTATACATGGTGAAATGCTTACCACAATCAAGCTAACTAACATATCCACCACCTCACACAGTTACTCTTTTGTGGTGAGAATAAAGATCTACTTACTCTCTTCACAAATTTCAAGTATACAATACATTATTACTAACTATAGTGACCATGCTGTATATTAGGTCTCCATAATTTATTAATCTTACAATTGAAGTCTCTTCTCTCTGACTTCTTACATTTTCCCCATTCCCTGGCCCTTATAGCCAGCTTCAACTCTCTGCTTCTATTGGGTTGGTGCAAAAGTAATTGCAGTTTTTACCATTACTTTCAATTGGAAAGCAATTACTTTTGCACCAATCTAATATTAGCTTGATTTTTATGTATTCCACACATAAGTGGGATCATGCAGCATTTGCCTTTCTTTGATTGGCTTATTTTACCCAGCAGAATATCCTCCAGTTTCATCTATGTTATTGCAAAGACAGGATATTATTATTTTTAAGGGCAAATAATATTCCCCTGTGTGTGTGTATGTGTGTGTGTGTCACATTTTCAATATTAATTCACCCATCAGTAGACACATAGTGTGTCTTCATACCTTGTGAATAATAGTGTAATGATGGTGGGAGTGCAGATAACTCTTCAACATGGTGTTACTATTTCCTTCGCACTTATACCAAGAAGTAGGGTTGCTGGATCACATGGTAGTTCCATTTTTTTAAAAACCCCCGCAATGATGTCCATAGTAGTTGTATTAGTTTATGTTTCTACCAACTTTGTACAAGAGTTTTGTTTTCTACAACACAACCTTGTCAACACTTGTTATTCTTTGTTTATTTTCATATTAGTCATCCTAACTAATCTGTGGTGATATCCCATTGTGGTTTTGGTTTGTATTTTCCTAATGATTAGCAATATTAAGCAACTTTTCAAAAATCCATTGGCCATCTGTATGTCATCTTTGGAAAAATATGTATTCAGGTTTTGGCTTATTTTTAATCAGGTTTTATTTTTCTTGTTTATTCATGTGTTTGTTTTGTGCTATCGAGTTGTATGAATTTCTTATATATTTTGGATATTAACTTGTTATTGGATATATAGTTTATAATTGTGTTACTTATTGTATAAGTTGCCTTTTCATTTTGTTGAATATTTTCTTTCTGTGCATAAACTTTTTAGTTTCCTGTGATCCCGCTGATTTGTTTTTGCTTTCGCTACCTATGATTTTGGTGTCATATCCAAGAAATTGCTCCCAAGACTGATACCATTGAGCTTTTCCCCTGTTTTCTTCCAGAAGTTTTATGGTTTCAGAACTTACACTGAAGATATTAATCTATTTGGAGATAGAAGATAAGAATTCAACTTTTTTTTCGCATATGGATATTCAGCTTTCTTGGCACTAATTATCAAAGAAACTGTCCTTTCTCCCATTGTGTGGTTCTAGCAGTTTGTTGAAAACCAAATGACTTTAAATGTGTGCATTTATTTCTCGGCTTTCAATTCTATTCAATGTGTCTTTGTTTATGCCAATACAATGTTGTTTGGATTTCTATAGCCTTAAGTGGGTTTTGAAATCAGGCAGTGTGATACCTTCAGCTTCCTTCTTCTTAGTTAAGATTGCTTTGGGTATTTAGAGTATTTTGTGGTTTTATATAAATTTTAGAATTGCTTTTTCTATTTTTGTAAAAAATGTCACTGAAATTTTGAAAAAAAAAATTACATTGACTCTATAGACTGCTTTAAGTAGTATAAATATTTTAACAATATTAATTCTTCCAATGTATGAACATGGGATATCTTTTCATTTATTTATGTCCTCTTTATTTTCATATATCAGAGTTTTATACTTTTAGTGTACAGATCTTTAAACTTTTTGGTTAAATTCTTAAACATTTTAGTAGTTTTGATTCTATTGTAAATGGGGTTGCTTTCTTAATTTTTTGGTCAGTTTTGTTTTCGGTGTATATAAATGTAATAAATTTTGTATGTTGATTATGTATCCTGCAACATGACTAAAATTGTTTATTTCTAATAATTTTTTTCATGTAATCTTTTTTATTTTCTACATATAAGATTTTGTCATCTGTAAATAGAAATCATTATACTCATTTCTTTCTGATTTGGATGACTTTGTTTCTTTTCCTTGACTAATGCCTCTAGCTAGGATTTCCAGTATTATGCTGGATAAAAGCAGTGATGAGAATGAACATCCTTGTCTTCTTTCAGATTATGGAGGAAAAAGTTTCAGCATTTCATTATTGAGTATGATGTCAGCCATGGGTGATTTTATATGGCTTTTATTGTGTTGAAGTACATTTCTTTTACAGTTAAATGATTAAAAGTGTTTTAATCATAAAATGGTGTTGAACATTCTCCAGTGCTTTCTCTGTGTCTGCTGAGATACAAATGTAATTTTTATTCTTTATTCTGATAATATGGTGTATCACAGTGATTGACTTTCATATGTTAAAACATCCTTGCATCCCAGAGATGAATCCCACTTGATCATGGTGTATAATTATTTTAATATAGTGTTGAATTTTTTCCTAGTATTATGAAATGATTTTTTCATCTAAGTTTATCAGGACTATTGGCTTTCAAATTAATTTTTTTTATGTATATCTGTCTGATTTTGAGAATGAAGTAAACTGCCCTTGTTAAATAAATAAAATGTTCCCTTCTCTTCAATTTTGGAAGAATTTAAAAAGTATTGGTATTAATTATTCTCTAAGTATTTGGTAGAATTCACCAATGATATTGTCTTATCTTGGAGTTTTCTTTGTTGGGAGATTTTTGATAACTCCTTAATCATTATTGGTATGTAAAGGTTTTTTATTTATTCATTATTTAATCTTGGTAGGTTTTACGTTTCTTGGAATTTATCCATTTCTTCTAGGTTATCAACTCTGTTGGCATAGAATGGATCACAGTAGTATCTTACTATCCTTTGTATTTCTGTGGAAGCAGTTGTAAAATTTCTCTCATTTCTGATTGCATTAATTTTTTTCCCTTAGTCTAGACACTGATTTGTGTATTTTATTTATTTTATGCAAAAAAATCTTAGTATTGTTTATTCAAAGACAAATTCTACCAAATATACAAAAAAGAAGAGGTATCAACATTGCTGAAACTGTTTCCAAAAAATCAAGGGGTAGGGAATACTCCCTAACTCACCTTATGAATCCTGTATCACCTTGCTACAAAAAACAGACAAGAATAAAACAACAACAACAAAAAAACTACAAACCAATATCCCTGATGTACATACATGCAAAACTCCTTAACAAAAATAAAAGCACCCGAATCCAATAGCATATCCTAAATATAATTAATTATAATCAAGTGGGTTTTTTCAAGTATTGAAAGGATGGTTCAACAGATATAAATTAGTAAATGTGATTCATCACATACACAGAAATAAAAACAAAAAGTATGTAGTTATTACATGAAGTAAAAAGATTTGATAAGTTCAGCATCTCTTTATGATAAACACCGGCAACAAACTAGGCATAGAAGGAGCATACCTCAAATAACAAAAGCCATATATTAAAACTCCACAACCAATATCATACTGAACAGCGAAAAGTTTAAACAAATCACTCTAAAAACTGGAACAAGACAAGGATACCTACCCTCACCATGCCTATTCAGCACAGTACTATAAGCCCTAGCCAGAGCAATCAGGCTAGAGAAAGAAATTAAAAGGTATCCAAATTGGAAAAGAGGGAGTAAAACTCGCTCTGTTTGCCGAAGGTAGAGTCTTATACCTAGAAAATGCTATAAACTCTTCTCAACAACTCTTAGATTTGATATAAATTCACTAATGTATTAGGATACAAAATTAACATACATCTTTCATAACATAGGTAAGCAGAAGAAAGAATCTCAGAACTTGAAGGGAAGTCTTTTCAATTAGTCTAGTCGGACAATTTAAAAAAATAAAGTAATAAAAAAGAATGAAGAAACCTACTAAGAAGTTTGGGATGACATAAAATGACCATACTTACACACTATCTATATTCCCAAGAAAGAAGAAAAAACAAAGTTTGCAAAATTGATTTTATTTTTTTTTGCCAATGCCACATGCCAAATCAGTGGCATTTTTATACACCAGTGGCAATCAAGCTGAGAAACAAATCAAAAAGGCAGTAGTACTTAAAAATAGCTACAAAAATAAAATAAAATACCTAGGAATAAACAATCAAGGAGGTTAAAGATACCTACAGGCAGAACTACAAAATACTGATTAAATATATTGTAGATGACACAAACAAGTGGAAAAACATCCCGTGCTCATGGAACAGATAAATTAATAGTATTTAAATGACCATACTGCCCAAAGCATTTAAATGACCATACTGCCCAAAGCATTTAAATGACCATACTGCCCAAAGCATTTAAATGAACATACTGCCCAAAGCAAGCTTCAGATTCAATGCAGTCTCTATCAAAATACCAACATAATTTTTCACAAAGTTAGAAATAACTATCCCCAAATGTACATGAAACTAAAAAGGAGCTCAAATAGCGAAAGCAACCCCAAGAAAAAGCACAAATCTGGAGCCATCACACTGTATGGGCTCAAATTATGTTACAGGGCTACAGTAACTAGAACATGTATAGTAAATACCGATATAAAAATAGACACATAGATAAATGGAACAACACAGAGAACCTAGAGATAAAGCCACATATCTAAAGCCAATTGATTCTTGACAAAGTCAACAAAAACATACACTAGAGAAAGGATACCCTTTTCAATAAATGTTACTGGGATTACCACATACAGATTGAATCTGGACCCCTTTATCTCACCATATATAAAAATCATCTCTAGATAGAACAAATATTTAAATGTAAGACCAAAAACTATAAAAAGATTAGATGAAAACCTGGGGGAAATGCCTCTGGATAATGGTCTAGGCAAAGAATTTATGACTAAGGCCACAAAATCACAGTAAACAAAATAGACAAAAAAGATTTAATTTAAATAAAAAATTTCTGCACCACAAAAGAAATATTCAACAGAGTAAACAGACCACTAGAAAAATGGGAGAAAAGTATTTGCAAACTATGCATCTGATAGGGCACTAATACCTAGAATAGACAACTGACTCAAACTAAACAACGAAAAAATAAATAACCCTATTAAAAAGTGCACAAAGGACATAAATGGTATATTAGTTCATTCTTACATTGCTATAAGGAGTTACTTGAGACTGGGTAACTTATAAAAAAGAGACGTTTAATTGACTCACAATTCCAAAGGCTGTACAGAAAGCATGGTTGGGGAGGCCTCAAGAAACTTACAATCGTGATGGAAGGCAAAAAGGAAGGAGGCACGTCCTGCATGGCTGGAGCAGGAGGAAGGGAGAGTAAAGTGAAAAGTGCTACACACTTTCAAACAACCAGATCTCATGACAACTCACTCACTATCGTGAGAATAGCAAGGGGAAAATCTACCCCCATGATTTAGTCATCTCCCAGGAGGTCCCTCCCCCAACATAAAAGATTACAATTCAACATGAGATTTAGGTGGGGACACAGAACCAAACCATATCAAATAGACCATTTCTCAAAAGAAAACCTGCAAATGGCCAAGAAGTATACGAAGAAAATATCAACAGCACTAATCATCAGAAATTGCAAAATAAAACCACAATGAAATATCATCTTACACCAGTCAGCATTGCTATTATTAAAAAGTCAAAAACAAAGACATGATGGCGAGGATGTGGAGAAAAGAGAAAGTTGATGATGGAAATCAAAATTAGTACAATCTTTAGAAAAAAGTATGGAGTTTTCTCAAAGAATGAAAAATAAAACTATCATTTGAGTCACTAATTCCACTACTGGGTCTACCCACAGGAAAAGAAATTATTATATTAAAAAGATTCCTGCACTTGTGTATTTACTGCATCACAATTTACAATAGTAAAAACACAGAATAAACCTAAGTATCCATTAATGGATAAGTTCATAAAGAAAATGTAACATATATATCCAATATAATAGTATTCAACCATAAAAAAGAGTGAAGTTATGTCTCTTGCAGCAACATGGATGGAACTGGAGGCTGTTATCTTAAGTAAAACAACTTAGAAACAGAAAGCAAAATACCACCTGTTCTCAGTTATCAGTGGGGGCTAAATGTATATAGCATGTGGAATAAAAATCATTGGAGACTTGAAAAAGAGGGAGTGTGGGAGGAAGGTTAGGGCTGTGAAATTGCTTAATGAGTACAGTGCACACTGTTCAGGTGTTAGTTACAGTAAAAGCAGGGACTTCACCACTATGCAATGAATTGATGTAACAAAACTGTACTAGTACCTCTTAAATTTATACCAATAAAAACTTAAAAACATGATAACAGTGATAGTGGACAGAGTACTTCTTAGGATGCAGGTAAATGCGTTGAGTTCCTAGAATCAATCTTTCCTGATACCATTAACACAGCAATCCATTTCATAGATTCTCTTATAATGGCTACGTATGTGAACTTGCTTATAAATTTCATTAAGACAAACACACCTTAAAATTTTTGTACTTAATGTGATGTCTAATTAATTATCATTACCATAAGGGAGGCCATTTTTTAAGTAGGCATGGTGTTTTTTTAGGTGTGTATGGAGAGAACTGTGTAGAATTAAAATTTGTTTCCTTGCCACTTATTAATCTAAGGGAAAAAATTGGTTGACATGGATAAAATTATATAGGATATAACAGGAGTCCATTCACTAAGCAAATACATAAATAGTAAGTTATTTGTATTATAAACAGGTCAATGGTAACTAAATTTTAGTGTCCTGGGTGAAAGAATTACAGTAACCAAACACTTGAGGCAGAAATTTAAAAGAGTAGTGCTATTCTGATAAAGTCGTAGCATGAAAAAAATTCATATCCTTTTAAAGAAATATAGTGCAGTCCACTATGCTTAAAATAAAGAAATTTCAATCCAATGCTGATTGCCACTAGGTAATCAAAGATTTTAAGGACCGTAGAGGTACTAAATCAAGTTTAGCCTAAACCTGCCTCCTTACATATTTAAGTTCAGCCTAAAGATTTTTCTGCACATCATGAATTATCACGAGTGGAGGTATAAACAGACCATAGCCTACATTTGTGCCAATCACTGAGTTTTGGGTAATCATATGTAGCCAACTACTCAAACCGTATTCAAACAAGGCAAATGCTGAGCTGGAACCAATTCAATTGCTTCTGTACCCGATTCCATTTTCTGTACGTCACTTTCTATTTGTTGTCCATAAATTTTCTTTCACCACGTAGCTGCACTGGACTCTTTTTGAATCTGTTGTGATTCTGAGGACTGCCCATTTCATGAGTCAGTCATTGTTCAATAAAACTCCTTTAAATCTAGTTCTGCTACGTTATTTTGGCCGGGCGCGGTGGCTCAAGCCTGTAATCCCAGCACTTTGGGAGGCCAAGGCGGGTGGATCACAAGGTTAGGAGATCGAGACTATCCTGGCTAACATGGTGAAACCCCGTCTCTACTAAAAATACAAAAACCTAGCCGGGCGCGGTAGCGGGCGCCTATAGTCCCAGCTACTTGGGAGGCTGAGGCGGGAGAATGGCGTGAACCCGGGGGGCGGAGCTTGCAGTGAGCCGAGATCGCGCCACTGCACTCCAGCCTGGGAGACACAGTGAGACTCCGTCTCAAAAAAAAAAAAAAAAAAAAAAAAAAAAAAAAAAAAAATCTAGTTCTGCTGAAGCTTTTCTTTTAACAGACAGTGCTAGAAGCAGGGTCTGAAGTCGAGCTTCTAAAAATCCCCAGGATCACTGAGTGACCAAGCAAGGTACATGCTAGATGCACTTGTGGCCATTGATCTCTCAAAACATCTGGGGATTATGATAAGTTCCCTCTCAGATTCTGAAGTTCCAGGGATTTGTGTTTTGAGCTCTTTGAGTTTTTTTCAGCAAATTCTGTTCCAAACTGGGTTTGGAAGTCATGACAGAAACTTGGCTGAGTTCAGGATCAGATTTGACCCAGTAATTAACTGGCTTGGATCCAGTTAGAGGCCTCTTAAGTCTGACTGGGTAACAAAGAAACTGGTAGTAAATGGCAATATTGCAGGGGTTGTAAAATTTGGCTTTTGGAAATTTGGGGGTATTTTTTTTTTGTTCTACCCCTTTGTTTCATTTTTCTTGCTTGCTTAGGTAGAAAAAAAATCACTGGCCAAGTTAATCAAGGGAATCTGAAATCAAAGTCAATATTTAAGGTAAAAATGGAATCCTTAATTTCTGAAGGACTGAGTTTCTTCTGACTTATACATGCATAAGTGTCAGGCCCTGGAAGCAGCAAAGACTTACAGAAATGGCAAAAATATTACTAAAGATAACTTATAGTGAAATGTTCTGAAGGAATAACGATGCTCTGAAGTGTATGTAAAAAACATGAGGGCTCCCAAATTAGTCTCATCTAGGGATGTCTATTGGTATGCAGAAGTTTCTTAAAAATTTTCAATATTTTTATTTAAAGACTTTATGAAAGGTAAATAAAAAGTTCAAGCAACTAATTGATTTTAAAAATTAAAAATGTTTTGCACTTTTTACTAATGGCATTGGGTGACAAGATTCGGTATGTACAGAATCATCAGACATGGGGATCCCCCCGCCAAAGGGGGAAACTTGAGAGCTGATGGGAATGCTGGAAAAGGCCCCTTCACAACTGATAAGCAGCTGTCTGAATTATTGATTCAGCATTTCTGGGATGGGTGGGTCTTTCTCTGGCCTCCCTGAGCTCCTTGCCCTACCCAACCTGCCACAGGCAATGCTTCTCTCTCTCTCTCTCTTTCTCTCTTTTCCCTTTCCTATCTTTTCTGTTACTCAGGGCAACCATCTTGCCCAGAGACCACATGTTGAAACTCCTTTAATCCACTTTAAATAGATTAAAGATGACAGGGCCCATTGGGGGCAATTTTGAGCCTTGCCAATTTGATATTGGGTGCGAAGTGGAGTGGCTAATGTCTGTTTTTTCACATGTATTTTGCTCTGGCCAGAATGGAAAATGTTAATTTGGTTCTTCCATGTAGCGAGTTGAGCAGCAGTTTGCAAAATTGAGAGGATTCTGCCTGTGGTTCCATGATTTTCCTTTGTGAATGTGGCTTGGCACCCCAGAACTGTGGTGTGGTGAGCAGCGTTGCTAGGGATACTCAGGGAAAGAGGACCCAGAAACCTGATATGCCGGATAAAGGGTAAAGATTTTCCACTCTCACTCTCTCTGGGCAAGCCAGTTGAATGAATGATAAAACTCACTGTTTTTCTCCTCTATACAGTTTTGATTAATGGGGAATGGAATTTGTGAGGCTAGTCTTTCTGTGTTTTTCTATAATGGAGAGGGGTGCCTTAAAATAAAATGCAGGCCTAGGATCCCATAAGCCCACTGTTCAACCAGCCCAGCAAACTGGTCAGTTACAGACGTTGCTGCAGGTCTCCCACCACCAAGAAAAAAAAAAAAAAAAAAAACTTTCTCTTGGTCTCTGCTGTTGAGAGGACAGGAATTTTGGAGTTCAGGTAATAGCTCTAAAAATTACCTTGAGCAGTTAAAAGCCATTGCAAGCTGGAAATTGACTGTTCTAGACTCCTGGAAGGAACAATGAAAACCGCCCAATGCTGTAACTCAGCAGCTAAGGCTTTGCCATTTTACAATAGTGGTCTGGATTCAATCCTGGCTTAGGGAATGTGTACCTTCTGCTCGATATTCGTGTGACCTTTACCATTTGTTGATTTTCTTCCTCTTCATGAATAATTTCTGGCTTCCTTTCTTGAATGTTCCTTTCTCTAAACCCCTAGGACGTTACCCTTGGTGAAGTTCAAAAGCCAGGAAAATTGGATGTTTGGTGTGGCTACACAGTCTGCTAACAAGAAATTTAAAAGTACACACACACACAAAAAAAAAAGAAAAGAAAAAAAAGAGTGCTATCATTAAAAGTCAGCTGAATTGAAAGCAGATATTCAAGCTCTAACAGACGGGGACTCCTTGGGAAAAACAGAGGAGGTGCCACATACCCTGTTTGCGGAAAAACTTCCGTTTTCCTCATGAAAGCCCAGGAATTGAAAGTAAGCAGATCCCTCTCAAAATCTAAGTCTCTGTTGTAATTTGCATTGCATTATCTGACTTTGTTTGACTGTTGGGGGTATCAGAAATTACTTCTCATTATGAGAAAGCTTAGGTGTGTAATAAGTAGGTAGGACATGTATTTTGGGGATGGCTAATGGCAGTTATGAGGGAATACTTGGCTCTTTTCATGTTCGGAGAGAAGCATGCTCCTGCTCGCCTGGAAAGTATGGTAACATCTCCACCTTTACTGAGAGATAAGACTTCTATGGGGAATGGGCTAATCACAGGATGGGCTGATTGGCTTTGGACTGTTTTGCAATGAAATGCATGGTAAAATCATTGCACTGTCTATTTCTGTAGCATTTCTCTTTTTTGGAATCTAAGATCTGATATAAAAATAGGACTCTTAATTTTTGGGGATCTGTTTTGCCTTCCAGCTGTGCCTACATATTAGGCCCTAAGAACTGCATGTTTTCCTGTCCCTGTTCCTCGAAGGACTTCAATCTAAAACAAGTGATCCAATGAAGAAACTTAAACACTGACAAATCAAAAAGCCTACAACTGCTGGATCTTCTTCTGTCTGTCTGTATAGTTTGATATGTGTTGTGTGTGCAAGGTTTATATAAAAGTGTTCTAATTAATTGGCTCAAATAAAAATAAGCACTTAAATCAAATATTTTGAAAGAAAAATAAAAACGGTAGTGTCATTTAGTACATGTGACTTTAGTAAACAAGGAAAGAAAGAGCTTTAAAGATTATTGGTAAAACAGAGACATTTGGTCTAAATTAGGAAGGTCAGATATTAGGTTTACTAAATGATTTAAAGTTATAAACTCTTTTGACTTTTAAAAATTGTTAAATTGCCTGCTTTAACAGCTGGGTAAGGCTTGGAGACGTGTGGGGTTAGCCACGCCCCTAGCTATGCTGGCAAGAGTTGGACCTTATCTACATTTTTGTCTGGTGCCCTAGGCTCCACACTTAGTACATAATTAAAATAACCTACCACGTTTTTAGCCAAAATTTAAAATTGTTAAAAGTTACCATTATAACATGTAATTGGAACTACTAAATAAACAGTTTCAGATGCAAGGTGCATGAGAAGATTGAAATGTGTTTTTGGTAAAAGATTATATAAAGACATAGGAATGCAGATTTTTGCTAGTTTAGAGGGTTAAAGGATTATTTTAAATTAAATAAGATAAAGCTAAAGGTTTGAGCAAGTTGCAAGAGGCTTGTAAAAGCTTGTAAAAGAAATTCAGTGTGTGAACATACTGACTAAATTTAAAGGAGTATTCTTCAGTTTTTCCTTAAATTGAACATTAGAATAAAAGCAGAGTAGGGTTTTCTTAGAGCACTGATGTGCTCTTCAAAAAAAAAATTGTAAAGTGTTATAAAAGATTTATGAGAATCTCACCTTATGGTCAAACTGATTAAGATAAAATCAATTTGTCTATAACATTTTATTAAAAATTGGGGTTGATATTATTAGTACACTAGCACAAGGGAGAAATCTGGCTTTCTCTCTTGAACAAGATTTTCATGTAATATTAAAGGATAATGAAATATATCTGTTTGTCTTTTGAATAAACTACTAAAAAAAAGAAGGAAAAGGCAAGAGACAGATTGTTTGAAAAGCTAAGTCTTCCCTATATCAATGAGTAAATGTTTGTGTCTTTTTAAAGTTATTCAGTCATAATTTGGGCTAAATGAATGACTTATGGTAACCTAGAATTCTACTTTATAATATCAAGTGTGTGGATTTTTTTGTTCGTTTGTTTGTTTGAGACGGAGTTTAGCCCTGTCGCCCAGGCTGGAGTGCAATGGCACCATCTCGGCTCACGGCAACCTCTGCCTCCCAGGTTCAAGCGATTCTCCTGCTTCAGCCTCCTGAAACCTTTAACATATTTAATAGGCTACTCAAAATCAGATTTCAGCTTCAAACTGGTCTCTTCTGACCTCTAACTTTAGGATGCTACAACGGGTCCCCGAAGCATTCAAAAGAGCGAGAAACAGGATTATTTGACATGTTAAGTTACATGAGAATCATTGTCAAAATAAAAAATAATGTTTAACTTTCTTCAGGTTATATTTTAGTGAATGATATTAATATATGTTCCAAAATAATATGGGATTTCTAAAATTCTAATATATCTGAGTATATGCTAGCAAACATAATTATGATTATTATGTTGTTATTGTACACCACAGAAATGATCACATTTCTTTGTCAATTGTGTTTTTAACTATAACCATTTAAATTTGTTTCCACAGTTAATTGCTTAATGATGATACAGTTTCTGAAAACTTCAAAAACTTCCAAAATTCTAGAATATGGTGTCTTTTAGGAGGTTCATGAAAGGATAGAAAGGACCCTGAAAATCATTCTTGAATACAGGTTTCTAATAACTTTAAAATCATATCATTTGTACTGGGTAAGAATTCCTGAAACTTTAATTAAAAGACTGACTAGTTTTTAAAACTGCTAACCCAAGTAGAACAAAAATTAATTGAATACCAAGAAAATACTTTGCCAGATTTTCATACTAAATTAGCCAATACTGAAATTGTTTACATATACAATTTGAATGAAGTCCATGGTCTAACTCAAATTGCCTATGAAAACCATCAGTTTTCAGTGCCATGCACCAAAATTGGAGAAACAACTGATATTCAAGAAACCATAAGTCCAATGTTAAATGTGAACTCATGGAGAACCAGGATAGTAACCTTGTCCTTCTTGAGTCCTTAAAGCTTTGTTATTAAATATTTTGTATTCCATGACTCATCATGGAAAAGATAAAATTATCCAAATTAAATATGTGTTGGTATAGTGACTTCTAAATTGCTAAAATAGTTTATGACAAATATTTGGTTTTTCAAATTCATATTCCTGGGAAAACAATAAAAGCTTTGAGTACATTTGGCTACCTGATGGGCCATTTAAACATTTATAGAGGGATTTCATTCAATTGTCATTTTCAGTGCGTTTTCCTGTTATATAAAAGCTTTTCCATGAAAGAGGGCTGGTGTTATAATACTAAATTGTTATGCCACAGTGTATTTTCAAAGAAAACTCTTTATGATTTACTGACTGAGGACAATCATCCCCTTCACAATCTAGAACCTGAAGACTAGATCTTCTGAGTAAATTGGAGAAAGACTACCCTTGACATCCACACTACAACAAACCTTCGGTGCTTTGAATTTTAGGTTCCTAATCCCACAACTGAGAAGAGCGCCTTCACACTCTTGGAACTGTACACTCATTGGAACCCTTAAGGTAAAACTATCCAGGAAAATTTCTCACCGTAAGAAGATGCCATCCTTGATGTGAACAGCTTTTTTCCAAGATCATGGATCAAGACTTCTCTATTCTCATGAGACTCTTATCTTTAAATATTTTTTCTTATTTATGCCTATATGAACCATAGAAGTAAAAAGAGGGTCTGTTGTGTACACTTTGGGGGAAAACTTCTATTTGCGAAGGATTTTGCATTCAGCTTTATACATGGATAACCTTATACCTTGATAGATAAAAAATGAAGGGCCAAGGGAAGCAAGAAACTTAAACAGTACATACGTTGCTTCACAATCAGTCAGATACAGAACATTGGATTGCTAGAAATCTTTCACTCTTCTAAAGAGCCATCATTTTTTAGGTCCTTTTGGATGGTTTTGAGTAAAATAAGCAATGATTAGAAATGGATTCCCCATGATACGCTCTATAGCAGATTCTATTGTAAAGCCTACAGTTACACAACAGACTTTAAATTCTCTTGTAAAAGATTTGCTAAACAATAGAATTTGCTAAACAGAAAAGTATCTGTGCAGGTGCTGACACTTGTGGCCAGTGGAGAAGTATATCAAGTGTAGATTACAGAGATTCAGTTGCAGTGGATTAAAAAGAGACTGCTTAGTTCAGTGAGCAGACTCTTTATCTAGCTTATTCTTTGATCTATTTTATTTTAGGTGATTTTGTTTATGGGTACCCTGGGTAAGGAGCATACTCCAAACTCTTGGTATTATCTTCCTCATAGTCATAATAGTAGTCTCCCTTGTGTGCTGTATTCTCTCAAAGGTTTTTAATGTTTGCTTGCAGCCATGTCTAGAATGTCAAATGATCTGTTTTCAACTGAAATGACAAGAGCTGAAATAAATGTGCAATCATGAGGACACCATAACCTATGAATGACATGCTGAGACTGAAAACCCAAAATGATGGTAACTGAGAGTGGTGCTAAGGCCCTAAATTTCAGTCACACTCTCACCTAATTGAGAACCTGACCAAAAAGGGGGAATTTTCTTTTGAACAAAATTATGGGAGGCCATTGTTTTGGAGTGCGCTTATTCATTCACTAGGCCCTAACAGACCAAACCAAACAAAATTTGAGTCACTCATGCTAAATGTGACATAGTCAAACTAAGACTTTAAGGAAACACACAGATCCTAGAACAGACCAGGTTTTTGTTTTTCTCCTGCAAACAGGAAGTTCTATCATAAGGAGGTACCCTCCACTCAGTTCTTGTTCTCACCTTTGCAAAACTCACTGTTCTACTGTTTCCCAGTGGGTTTCAAAATCAATGGTGATATTGACATCAATAACTAAAGTTGCCATTAATCTCCTATAATTGAGAAAATGACCTAAAGGGGAAATTGTTAAAAAGTTTAGCCTAAAGCTGCCTCCTTACATATTTAAGTTCAGCCTAATGGTTTTTCTGTACATCATGTGCTATACCAAGTGGAGGTGTAAACAAACCACAGCCCACACCTGTGCCAATCACTAAGTTTTGGCCATTCAAATGTAGGCAACTACTCAAACTGTGTTCAAGTAAGGCAAACGCTGAGCAGTAACTAATCCAGTTCTTTCTGTACCTCACTTCCATTTTTTGGACTTCAGTTTCCTTTTGCTGTCCTTAAATCTTCCACCATGTGGAGTCTTTCTGATTCTGCTGGAGTCTTTCTGATCCTGCTGTGATTCTGAGGGCTGTCCAATTCTCAAGTAATTCATTGCTAAATTATACTCTTTTAAATGTAATTTGGCTGTATACATTTAAAATAGTCTTTTAAATGTATACTCTTTTAAATGTAACAAAGGTTAAAAGAAAAAGAGTGCCTTTTGTGAAGTAAAAGCATCATTAAAACACATCTGAGCCTGGGGCTAAATAAAATAAATATTTCATGGGCAAGTAAGACAAATTACCCAACCAGAAGGTAAAGCACTTCCCTTGTTGTTGTCTTTTAAATGAACAAAGATGAGATTAAAAATATAAAAATAAATGTTACTTTCCCCATAGTGCCTTGGAATACCCTTTAATCAGAAACTGAGGAACTCCTGAAGAAATGTAGAAATACAGGATTAAATTTCTCAAATATCTCAATAATTGTCTTAGGAAACTGATTCATTATAGACTTGTTGAAAAATTGCAGTAAACCGAGAGGTTAACAAAAAAGCAGTGCCTTTCAGTACAAGTATTCATACTTTGCAGCTCACCAAATGATAGGCTCCAAACAGGCAACTGGCAAGGAAAGATTCTATCATAGATTATTATCCCATATCTGGGAAAATTGATATAGTTTGGCTGTGTCCACATCCAAATGTCATCTTGAATTGTATCTCTCATAATTCCCACATGTTGTGGAAAGGATCTGGTGGAAGACAAATGAATCATGGCAGCAATTTCCCTCATACTGTTCTCATGATAGTGAATAACTCTCCCAAGATCTGATGGTTTTATAAGGGGGAGATTTCTTGCACAAATTCTCTTTCTCTCCTTGCCTGCTGCCATCCACGTAAGATGTGACTTGCTCCTCCTTTTGCTCTACCATGATTGTGAGGCCTCCCCACCCATGTGGAACTGTAAGTCCCTTAAACCTCTTTCTTTTGCAAATTGCCCAGTCTTGGGTATGTCTTTATCAGCAGTGTGAAAATGAACTAATATAATTATATACATTTAAAAATAGATGTCTGATCCTTATTCAAGCTTAGAAACTTAAAATCCATTTTATTTTTCTCATATCATCCTTGATATCTTCTAAGAACTTGCTGCACACATTTCATTTGAATACTAACAAGCTTAACAATTTAAAAATATATTTTATAGTTCTAGCTTTGTTGTGGCTTTACCTAAAAAGAAAGGTATGGTTGATTAATCAAAACTGCCAAATATAAGTGAGCATTACCTAGTTGTTAGTCCTTCAAAATATGAATTTATGGCCTCAGGATCATAAGCAGAGTCCTAACATGTTTGTTTCAATTTATTTATAGCGACAATATTTGGCATATTTCACCTCAATATTAATCTTTTTTTCTTGGTTTTATAGATGTTTCACTTCACTGAAGAAAATTTTTTCTTTTAGCAGAATTGCAAAAAGTTGGATGGGGGAAACAAAGGGAGAGGAAGACGGGGGAGAGAGAGAAAGTGAGAGACAGAGAGGATAAATTTCATATAATCTATATATTTTAACAGAAATAAAGAAAATGGAGATAATTCAGGTATAAAATACTCAAATCTTTCTATAACTAATATGGGTAGGCCTGAATTTAAATGCTTCCTATTAACCACCTTTTCATTCTCTTTTTGCTCAACATACTCACTCTCTGTCAGATTTTCCTCATGCCTGAACAATAACATATATGGAGCCAAGATATTTTGCCTTATGACAACCTGTTTAAGAATCTGCTGTAAGAAATACACTGTCTCTCAAATCATGGAAAACTTGTATATAATAGAAACTTACTGAAGCCCAGTGAAGTTTAGTAGAATGAAAGTTGTTCAAATGTACATGTAAATAGCATAAGTGAAAATAATGCACATTATCTAAGAGTTAGTTACACAAGTATTGCTCAGCAAATGCATCTGTTACTCCAAATATTTTCTAATTGCATATGCCCCATCCGGTCAGGCCATTCAATATAAACTCACTTTGAAAAAATTAAAATAAAACATTAGATAAGGGATGACAAGCGGTTTTTAACTTATGTGCAAGCTCCAAATTACTGATAACGGATGCCTGAAGTTCTCATAAAAATAATTAAGACATTGCTTTTGATTTTAGTGAGAAAAATGGTCATAATGGATTGGTATACCTGTCATTTGTTCAAAATAGGAGTAATACATATCGTGTACTTACTCACCCTGTGTTAGAAAGTCTTATATATTCATCCAAATGTATTACATAATAGAATTTTCCTCCAGTATCACTTTTTGCTCCATTATTTTTCTAAATTTAAGAATTGTAGTAAGTTGTCATGCTATTGTTATGACATCATCAATAAACTCACTTCATAAAAAATGGCATTCACTATAAAATACAAAACAAGAGTTGATCTGATGTACTACTGAATAACTTTGCCCTTAGATACTCTTTTTCTAAATATTACAGTTTGGTATCTCCATTGGATCCTCTTCTCAATTTCCCCCATGATTCTTCTTGAATTTATATTATCTTACGGTACTTGTAAAATAATTTCAGTTGATCTCCTTTGAGTCTATTTGCCCCATTTATCTTCCTCCTACTATTTTTGCTTGTAAAATTAAAACAGAAATTTAAAGCTCAAATGTTGAGAAGCCATGTAGTTAACATAAGTCTTTGAATTTAACAGAGTGTAAGACAATACGTGCTAAATTCATTGTATCACCCTCAAGCATATCATGTGCCCAGTTACTTTGCCTCTTTTTCCAAGATTAGTATTCAATCCCTGGGCTATATATAATCCACTTTATGGCCATTTTGCCACGCCTTAACTTAAGAAGTAATTACATTTAGTTATCAAGAAGTTATCTGCCTCACTATAGGCAACATTGGATAATCTCAGGTGTGATACTTTTTTTTTTTTTTTGAGACGGAGTCTCGCTGTGTCGCCCAGGCTGGAGTGCAGTGGCGCGATCTCGGCTCACTGCAAGCTCCGCCTCCTGGGTTCACGCCATTCTCCCGCCTCAGCCTCCGAGTAGCTGGGACTACAGGCGCCCGCCACCTCGCCCGGCTATTTTTTTGTATTTTTAGTAGAGACGGGGTTTCACCATGTTAGCCAGGATGGTCTCGATCTCCTGACCTCGTGATCCACCCGCCTCGGCCTCCCAAAGTGCTGGGATTACAGGCTTGAGCCACCGCGCCCGGCCAGGTGTGATACTTTTACCCGACTTCCACAAGATAAATTAACGTGTGAGGGGATGGACTGCAGTAACTGTCTCAACTAGTTGAAAAAAGAGAGAACTAATATTTTCTTTATCTTTTAAAAAGGTCTTTAAGATGTACTTTAACTTATATAATGGGCATCAAAAGAGATACAAGCTTGATGTAAAATGTTTTATAAGACATATTTTATGCACATATGTGTTTCTTATTTAAAGGTAAACCTGCATTACTGATATGCTATCAGATACCCTCCAACACAAGTAGATAAAACTCTGTTTTGAATGCTTGGAGCTACTTCATATGTCTTGTCTTTAGCTCTATGTTTTTCTATTTTTTAAAAGAGTTTATTAGACAGAAACAAAGCAAGAATTAACACTCCAAATTTACACCCTTTTCTTGGTGCTCTACTATAACATGACTTGCAGATGGTGGGAAGAGGAGGAAATTTAGGATTAGATAATAATATTTACGTAGCTCAGGCTTGTATATATTTTACGACATGTAAGCTGTGTTTGTGTTCCTAGTTCAATTAAAAGTATTTTGAAAATATTACATTTTTTGTTAAGCAATACATCTTGATGGGTTAAGTGAAAACATTCAGAAAACGTTATTTGTATTTCATAGTGTTTCTATGACTCCAGAAAGAAAATTGAAAGTATTTGGTAGTAATTTGTGAAGAATTACTTTTGGATTTTGGAAAGATTTTAATAGCTCGATATAGTGTAGATAAAATATTTCTGCAGAACTACTATTTCCAAAGAATATCTAGGGGATTTCTGGGTAGTTTCAGTAATAATGAAAAGGGATAGAAAACTATTTTTATCCAAAGTTCAAGAAAAAGCTGTTAAATGTATATTTTGTCTATAAATAAATAAGATCACTTTTAATTAGGCTTATTACATTTTCTAGGAAAGTTGATGACTCCAGTATGACTATTCTTCATGTGGAAATATAAAATTTGAAAATTGTGATGCTTTTAGATATGTTGATATTTCTACACTGGTAATCATATATACATTATATACATATATATATGTTTGCAAATATATTTACAACAAGAACTTAAAGAGAAAAACTTATTTTCATATATAAAAATATAAATTGACAGTATCACCTAGTGGTTAGGACATGTAATGTGGAGATAGACTGTTTAGTTTGAATCCTGGATCAATCACTCCTTAATTTTGTGACCTTGGTCAGGTTACCTATTTTCTCTATATCTCAGTGATCATTGCATTAAATGAGAAAATAGAAGGCACATAGAAAATAGCTAAAATATAACAAAATATTATTATCTATAGTTCCATGGCTTCTTTATTAGTAGTATTATACATTTAATTTGCTATCTCCTATCTCTCCTAATAATATTTTTTTCCTAATGTTTAGTTCTCTTTCAACTATTCTATGAGCCTGTTTTCTCTTCTACCTCTTTTTGTTGCTAAGTCCTCATTAATAAACATCATGGACATGCACAGCTCAAACTGTTCAAGAAGAGATTTACAATTCAGTTACAAAAGTGCCTTTTTCTGACAGCCTCTGTCAGTATCTTCAGGATGAGCTTAGTGTTTGAGTCATGCCTTTCCTCTTTCCAGGTAGCCCCCAAGCCATAACTGAGCATGACAGATCTAGGGCCTAGGTATATCTACCTGATGAGATGCTTCATTAAGGGACAATATTTGCTACAGGTCACTCTGTAGGTTTGGTCAAAACATTTCATCAGAGTCTGAAGAGTGTCTACCCAATTTTGCTTCCTCCTGCCTTTCCCTCCATGCATACTACATCCACGTGAAATCATAAGAATATTGAATTTTGCTTTCTCCCCATTGTATCACACACAGGCATTGCTACCCTGCACCCCCCGTATTCACTTTGACACTCCAAATGTACCTCAGCTTAACTTAAGAAGTAATTACATTTAGTTATCAAGAAGTTATCTGCCTCACTATAGGCAACATTGGATAATCTCAGGTGTGATACTGTTGCCCAACTTCCACAAGATAAATTGACGTGTGAGGGGATGGACTGCAGTAACTGTCTCAACTGTCTCTCAGCGTCTGCCTTACAGGGTAACTGACAGACAAAACTGGTGACTGAAGTCAACTAAAAAATCAGATGATAAGATGAGAATTGACAATTAGTACTTTATTCCAGGAGGTATGTGAGGTATGGAGTCCCTAACACAAGGTGATGGCTCAGTTTCTAAGACATTCACCAGTGGTGAATTGGGAGAAAGTTTCCAGTGGTTGAAATTGTCTTCTCCTATGTGATAATTTAGTCTCTTGAAAAGTAAAGAGGTTGGGGAAATTATGTGTAAAAGTACAGTAGAATTTGTTGGTTATTACTAAGTTGCATTGGTGCTCTACAAGAGTAGTTAATATACAACTAAAAAATAAACCTAAAGACCAAGGGGCTTTTTTGGCAGTTCACCAAGTGGCCCTTATCTCCATAGAGGAAAAACAGAAAACCTACAAACAAAGCTCTGGTATAATAGTTACAGTAAGTAAGCTAAAACAGTTAGTAAATGCATAACTAAGATCTGTTATGTCAAAGTCTGGAGACTTGTTGAGAAAAATCTGAGACTATGACTCATTGTATTGAGGCAACTGAGTAGCTAGCCATGAAGAATTTTACTCCTTAGGCACCTCTGATCCTCAGGACCCACAACAGTGACACTGATTTTCATAAGGACTACAGTTCCCACCAAATGGGAGGATATAGTTTCCATGGAAGGAATAGTTCCCCTCCAAAACTGTTTTCCCTGGAAGGATATAGTTCCCCTCCAAAACTGCACCTACATCTTTTGTAGATGCCAGGCCAAGTATTAGGGGTGATCCACAGCATAACTCTACTATTGACATTCCATGGGAATACATATAGATTTAGATTTTTAGGTTCTCTCAAGATACAGAATGTATTGCCTGTCAGGGTCCCTAGTAAGGCAAACACACAGCTAAGATGGTCCCTAGAAAATTAGAGAAAGTGGTGATCCGTGCTGAGTGAAGTGGAAATGTCTGATTTGTTCTGGCATGTGGTAAAGGAAGAACTAAAGGGCCTATGGACTTGGAAAATTTGGAATAGATACATTATGTGAAGCCAGAAGACCTAGCAGAGTATTATATTCCATTGGAGGACCCAGAGGACACACCATTCATTGAAGCCACTGGGTATGCACTGAGGAGAGAGGCACTAGCTTTTCTAAGAACTTGAGGGGTGGATCTCCTCTGCAGGCTGGGACTCAGAGTAGGATAGGTAGTCACAGATCTGGGCTCATTAATATCCATGGGGATGATGTCTTTCACTCCTTCCACCCACGAGTAATAGAGATGAGGTGGTAGTAGAGATAGTTAAAAGAGAATGGCATCCCTAGGAGTAACAAGAATATTGCTTTATATACATATAAATACATACATAATAATATACAATATTATATGTGTGTGTGTGTGTGTGTGTGTGTATTCCAAATAAAGGAAAAGAGAATAAGCAAGAAGCTGAGGGAAAACACCTCAACAAAATATTTTGGCTTCTGTCCAATTTCAGGACTTTAAGGAACATAGCCACAGGCTCATATATATATATATATATATATATATATATATATATATATATATATTTTTTTTTTTTTTTCTGAGATAGGGTTCTTGCTCTGTCACCTAGGCTGGAGAGTGCAGTGGTGCAATCTTGGCTCACTGAAACCTCTGCCTCCCAGGCTCAAGTGCTTCTCCCACCTTAGTCTCCTGAGTAGCTGGGACTACAGGTGCAGCCACGCCAGGTTAATTATTTGTATCTTTTGTAGAGACAAGGATTCACCATGTTGCCCAGGCTGATCTTGAACTCCTGAGTGCAAGCGATCTGCCCACCTCGGCCTCCAAAATGCTGGGATTAAAGGTATGAGCTACCACGCCCTGCCCAGGATTCAATATTCTTTTAGAAAAATTTCAGGGAAGACGAAAACACTTCATCTATTGATAAACCATCTATTCTTCTTAGAGAAGTACATTTGTGAAAATAAGGACATGCCAATCATGATGAGCTAGACAATCATTTTGAAGAAATTGGGGGTAACATCAGAAGAAGCAATGCCAAAAGTACCATGTGCTCCTTCACTGTTCTCAACTATATTCTTATCAGTATTGTGTATTCCACAGATACACTGAAGGCCATAATTCGCCAGTATCTAGTTAATAATGGTCATTTCATCAAAGGATTATGCTGCTTTTTATATCTAGGAAAAATAGGGAGAAACACAATCTATTCAGTCAAAATTTTAAGGACAATTTTCACAGAAAATAGTGTGATTATCACTGAGAACCAACGCACTCCCAAGAAAGCACTAATATACAACATCTGGCAAGCTTTACATCTCAGTTGGCTTTAATTTAATACTGTCTAACAAGAAAAATGGAAGGTATCACTTAAACAGCTAATGGCCAGGTCATTCCAAAATCATAGGTGTACCCATACCTGTGTTGAAGAGTACAGGTCTGGTGTGAGAAAAGGTTTGATAATATATGAGTTCAATGGAGAGCTGCTGGCATTAAGTGTCTATAAAGGACTACCTCATGAGTCCAGAAGGCATACATGTTTCTTCTAAGGAAAACATTCTTCATTGCTCTCAAAAATCTTGAGGTTTACCTGTTTGTTGTAGGGTAGTCACAGTGCTTCCTTTCCCACCTTTCTCATTTTTGTTAATTCCACAATTATTTTCCCAAATTTTGGGGCCTAAAACTCCAAAGCCATTTTTTGATTGCTCCCTCTCCTTTAATCCTCGTATCTAATTAGGGATATAGGAAATATTTACAAAGGCCTGATTTGTCACTCCACAGTCATTCTGAAAACTCATATTTCTGACTACATGTTAGTCACCAGTGCCAACACATGACAATGCTTCATTAAGTAAATAGCCAAAACTGAAAAGCCTGACTTGATCTGCAGTAAATGAGGTGACTGGTTTTGAAATAAAAGAGCAAGGACTTGTTGAAGAAACATTCTACTGAAACCTCTCCTCCCATATTGAACTCAATTCACAGGTCTTTAGAGTAATAAAGACTTGCTACAAGGATATTAACCAGGGATAAAAGCATATTCTTAGCACAAGTACACTAGAGTCTTATTTTAAAAAGCTTAAGTCACTCCAGAGTATGCAGAAAAATATGTCTGAATAGCATGTGTTGTATGCTTTTTTCTTGAATGCCTGATTTTCCATATAGGGGCTTAATTGAAATTCACATGTTCTAAACTTGATGAATGAAACTTAATAAACATTTCTTTATTTTCTGTAACTGAAGAAAAAAAATCTGTCAAGCTGCTGGTTTCCAAAAGCATTCTATCCTACCCCAATTTGTCATATTTAATTTGATCTAGTCTTTTTTTTCCTTTTTGCAAAATTCAAATATTATCACAAACACTGTGTAGATCAAACCTTATTTATTTGATGGTAAGATCTAGTCTTTGTGGTTTCTTATTCTTTGAATGAGAAGAAATGGTTCTTTGAATGGTTCCATTCAAGGAATAAGAACCATTTGCGGAAACCTGCAATGGTTTCTTTTAAGATGGCATCTGAGAACAAGGGCAGTTTATATATTCTCATAGAATTATGGAAAAGTCATTTGATATCATCTCTCTGTACTCACTGTATTGTTTTTTAGTTTAGTTGAGCCCTCCTGCTTCTACCTTGCTCTGGGCCAAGGCAAAGCTATAATGCTCACCCTTTTAGTCATCTTGGTGGCTGTCTTAGAGACCAAAGATTTTTTGACTGCTTTCTTTGCATCACATAGGAGCTTGAGGCTTTCCCTGAGATCTATGAACCCAGACCCTTATCTCAGATCTAGCTATACTACTGTGTCTGCGCCATATTGAATTCAACAGTGTCAAACACAGGCTTCCAGAATACTCATGATATGGGCAGAAGAGCTGAATTTTATTATATTTTCAAAAACTCATTTGTGTAGCTTTATATTAACTTTTGCTTTTTATTTCTTTTTGTTTTATTTGTATTGATTGATTGATTTTTCTGCATACACAGTATAGTAGCTGCGTATATTTATAGGATTCATGAGATACTTTGATACAGGCATGCAATAAGCAATAATCACTTCATGGAAAATGGGGTATCCAGCCCCTCAAGCATTTATTCTTTGTATTACAAACAATCCAATCATACCCTTTACTCATTTTTAAATGTACAACTGGATTATTATTGACTGTAGTCACCCTGTTTTGTTATCAAATACTAGGTCTTATTTACTGTTTCTAATTCTATTTTTTGTTCTCATTAACCATTTCCACTTCTCCCCAAGACTCCCAATACTATTCCCAGCCTCTAATAAACATCATTCTACTCCCTACCTCCATGAGTTCAATTGTTTTGATTTTTAGCTCCCACAAATAAGTGAGTACATGCAAAGTTTGTCTTCATGTGCTTTACTTATTTCACTTTACACAATGACCTCCAATTCCATCCACGTTGTTGCAAACGACAGAATCACATTATTATTTTTTTTTTTCAGCTGCACAGTACTCCATTATGTGTAGGTACTGTATATTCTTTATCAAATTATTTGTTGATGGATACTTAGGTTTCTTCCAAATTCTGGGTATTGAGAACAGTGCTGTAACACACATAAGAGTACAGATATCTCTTCTATATATTGATTTTTCTTTCTTCTAGGTATATACCCATCAATGGGATTGCTGGATACTATAGTACTTCTATTTTTAGTTCTTTGAAAAACCTCCAAACCATTCTCCATAGTGGTTTTACTAATTTACATTCCCACAAACAATGTACAAGGGTTCCCTTTTCTCCACATCCTTTTCAGCATATATTACTGACTGTCTTTAGGATAAAGGTCATTTTAACTGCAATGAGATAATATTTCATTGTAGTTTTGAATTGCACGTCTTTGATTATCAATAATGTTGAATACCTTTTCACATGCTTGTTTCACATTTGTATATCTTCTTTTGTGAAATATCTATTCAAATTGTTTGCCCATTTTAAAAGTCAGATTATTAGATTTTGTTCCTAGAGTTGCTTGAGTTCCTTCTATATTCTGGTTTATAATCTCTTGTCAGATGAGCAGTCTGCAAATACTTTCTCCCATTCTGTGGGTTTTCTCTTCATTTCGTTGATTGCTTCCTTTGCTGTGCAGTAGCTTTTTAACTTGACGTGATTCCATTTATCAATTTTTGCGTTGGTTGCATGTGCTTGTGGGGTATTGTTCAAGAAATTTTTGCCCAGTCCGATGTCCTACAGAGTATCCCCAAAGTTTTCTCGTACTAGTTTTATAGTTTGAGGTCTTAGATTTAAGTACTTAATGCATTTTGATTTTATTTTTGTATAAGCTGCAAGATAGGAGTCAAGTCTTATTCTTCTGCATATGGATATCACGTTTTCCAGCATGATTTATAGAAGAGACTGTCATTTCTTCAAAGTATGTCCTTGGCATATTTGTGGAAAATTAGTTCACTCTAGGTCTATGGATTTCTTTCTGGGTTTTCTATTATGTTGTATTGATCTATGTTTCTGTTTTTATGCAAATACCATGCTATTTTGGTTGCTATAGCTTTATAGTACAATTTAAAGTACAATTTAAAGGTTATGTGATTCCTCCAGTTTTGTTCTTTTTGCTCAGGATAGTTTTGGCTAATATAAATCTTGTGGATTCATATAAATTGTAGGAATGGTTGTTTCTGTTTATGTGAAGAATATCATTGGTAATTTGATAGGCATTGCATTGAATCTGTAGATTGCCTTGTGCAGTATGGACATGTTAACGATATTGATTCTTCCAATTCATGAACATGGAATATCTTTGCATGTTTTTGTATCCTCTCCAATTTATTACCTCAGAATTTTATAATTTTTATTGTAAAGATCTTTTCCTTCTTTGGTTATTTTCTAGGTATGTAATTTTATTTGTAGCTATTATAAACGAGATTACTTTCTTGATTTCTGTTTTAAATTGTTTAATGTTCACATAAGAAATGCTACTAAGTTTACATGTAAATTTTGTATCCTGCACCTTCACTGAATTTGTTTACAAGTTCTAATAGCTTTTTTTTTTTTTTTATAGCATTTTATTATGGCTTCAATCTTGTCACCTGTTGGTCTGTTCGGGCTTTGGACTTCTTCACGGTTCAAACTTGGTAGGTCATATGTGTCTCGGAATTTACCCATTTCCTCTAGATTTTCCAATTTGTTGGCATACAGTTGCTCATAGTGATCCTTTGATTTCAGTTGTAATGCCTATTTTTTACATCTCTAATTTTATTTACTTGTGCCTTCTCTTGGTTTTCTTAGTCTGGCTAAAGATTTGTCAATTTTTTTTATCTATTCAAAGACCAACTGTTCATTTTATTTATCATTTGTATTGTTTTCTTCATGTTGAATTTATTTATTTTTGCTCCTATTTTTATTATTGCTTTTCTTTTCCTAAATTTGGTTTTGGCTTGCTTTTTCTTTTCTAGGTTTTTAACATGCATTGTTAAATTATTTATTTGAAGTTTTTCTTCTTTTTTTGATGTAGGTACTTATCACTATAAATTTCCCTTATTGCTTTCATTTTATCTTACAGCTTTTGGAATGTTTTGTTTTCATTATCATTTGTTTCAACAAAGTTTTCAATTTTCTTCTTAATTTCTTTATTGGCCCATTGACCATTCGGGAACATCTTGTGTAATTTCCATGTGTTTGTATAGTTTTCAGTATTTCTCTTACTGATTTGTAGGTTTATTTCATTGTGGTCAGATAAAATACTTGATATTATTTTAATTTTTTGAATCTTTTAAAACCTGCTTTGTGACCTAACATGTTATCAGGAATAACCTATGTCCTGAGAAGAATGTGTATTCTGCAACTGTTGGATGAAATGTTGTATACATATCCACTGGGTTCATTTTGTCTGTAGTGCAGATTAAGTCCCATGGTTTTTGTTTGTTTGTTTTCTTTTTTTTTTGTCTGGAAGATCTGTCCAATGCTTAAAGAAAGGTCTTGAAGTCTCTAGTTATTATTGTATTGCGGTCTATCTCTTTAGCTCTTATAACACTTGCTTTATATATCTGTGTGTTCCAGTGTTGGGTGCATATTTATTTACGATTGTTACATCATCCTACTGAATTGACTCCTTTAATGTTATGTGGTGACCTTCTTTGTTTTTCATACAGTTTTTGTCTTGAAATCTATTTTGTCTGATATACATTTAGCTACTGCTGCTCTTTTTTTGTTTCCATTGACATGAAATATCTTTTTCCATCTCTTTACTTTTCACGTATGTGTATCTTTATACTCATTGTATGTGGTTTTTTTTTTTTTTTTTTTGTAGGCAACAGATTGTTTTGTCTTCCTTTTTTATCCATTCAGCCATCTCTGTATTTTGATTGAAATGTTTAGTCCATTTTCTTTTAACATTTTTATTGATAAGTAAGAACTTACTCCTGCCATTTTGTTATTTGTTTTCTGGTATGTTTTATGGTCTTCTCACTACTATTCCTGTCTTCCTTTTGGTAAAGCTGATTTCCACTGTTGGTATTATTTAATTCCTTGCTTTTTATATTTTGTGTATCCATTGTATGTTTTTCAATTTGAGGCTATCATGAAGTTTGCATATACTATATTATTTTTACTGGTGACAATTTAACACTGATAGCATAAACAAACAAATAAGAAAACAAGTAATAAAAAGTTCACACTTTAAGTCTATCCCCGCCCCCCTACACTTTTTAACTTCTTATTTTTTCTCTTTATGTCTTATTGCAATGTTTCTTGAAAAATCATAGTTATTATTTTAATTGTTTCATTATTTAGTCTTTCTATGTAAGGTAAGAGTGTTTTACAAACCAAAATTACCATGTTATAGTATTATACGTTTTGCTCTGTGCTATTACTAGTGAGTTTTGTAACTTCATTGACTTTTTTGTTGATCATGAACATATTTTCTGTTTTTTCAGATTGCAGAACTTCTTTTATTATTTCTTATAGGACTGATCTAGTGTTGATGAAATCCCTCAGCTTTTGTTTTTCTGGAAAAGTCTTTGTTTCTCTTTCATGGTTGAATAAGATTTTGCTAGACATACTATTCTAGGGTAAAAGTTTTTTTTCTTCATCACTTAATAAGTCATGGCACTCTCACCTCTCCTGTAAAGTCTCCACTGAAATGTCTGCTGCCAGATGTATTGGAGCTCCATTGTATGTCATTAGGTTTTATTTGTTTTCTCTTGCTGCTTTTAGGATTTTTTTAAAAACTTTGACATGTAGAAGTTTGATTACTAAATGCTTTGATGTATTTCTTTTTGGGTTGTGTTCTATTACTTTCTTGTACTTAAATATGGATATCTTTCTCTAGGTTTTGGAATTTCTCTGATATTATCCCTTTGAATAAGCTTTTTACTGCTATGTCTTTTTTTACCTTCTCTGTAAGACCAGTAACTCTTAAATTTGCTCTTTTCAGGTATTTTTTAAATCTTAGATCTTTAGGCATGCGTCTTTTTTTTTTTTTTTTTTTTTCTCTTCTCACTATGTACTTTCAAACAGTCTGTCTTGAAGCTCACTATTTTTTTCTTCTGCTTGACCAAATCTGTTAATAAGAGACTGATACATTATTCAGTATGTCAATTGCATTTTTCTACTCTAGAATTTCTGCTTGATTCTATTTATAAATTTTAATCTCTTTGTTAAACTTATCTGATAGATTCCTGGATTCCTTCTCTGGGTTATTTTGAATTTATTTGAGTTTTCTCAAGTTACTATTTTGAATTCTCCATCTGAAAAATCACGTATCTCTGCTTCTCTAGGATTGGTCCCTGATGCCTTATTTAATTTGTCTGGTGATGTCATTTTGTCTTGATTGGTCTTGATGCTTGTAGATGTTCATTGATGTTTCAGCATTTAAGGGTTAGGCACTTATTGCACTCTTTGCAATCTGAGCTTCTTTGTGCTTTTTGGGGAGGCTTTCTAGGCATTTGAAGAAAGTTGGGCCCCAAGCTCAATAATGCTGTGGTTCTTGCATACTCACAGTGATACCGCCTTGCTGGTATTGGATAAGGATTCAGAAGAATTCTCTGGATTATCATAATGCAGAAACTCTTGTTCTCATACCTTATTTTCTCCCCAAAAAAACCACAATGTTTTTTTCTCTCTCTCTGCTGAGCCACCTTGAACTGGGGATATGGGGACATGAGCATTGCTGTGGCCACCACCACAGGGACTGTGCTGGTTCAGACCTAAAGCAAACACAGCACCGGGACTCTCTCAAGGCCTCCTGTAACCACTATCTCACTACCACTTAAGATAACTCAATGCCCTAGGGCTTTATAGTTAGCAGTTGGTAAAGTCAGCCATGTTTGTGTCCCTTCCATCAGGGTTGCAAGTTCTTCCAGGCCACCATTGTGTCCAGAGATGTTGTCTGGGAGCCAAGTATTAAAGTAAAAAACCTTAGAAATGTACCTGGAATGCTATTCTGCTGCAGCTAAGCTGGCACTTAAACCACAAGACAAAGTCCTTGGCACTCTTTCCTCCCTTTTTCATAGGCAGAGGAGCCTCCCTCTATGGCCAGCACCACTACTGATTCACAAAGGGTTCTTCCAGTCTACTGCTGATGTTCACTTAAAGCCCAAAGACTCTCAGTCACCTTTCAATGAATGCTGCCAGGCCTGGAATTTACCCTTCAGGGCAGTGGACTCCCCTCTGGCCCAGGTAATGTCCATAAACGTTGGTGAAGAGTCTAGGCCTGGGCTCAGGGACACCAAGAGTGGTGGTGCTCTACTACTGTAGCTCAAGTCGTACCCAAGGTACATGACAGAGTCCTCATTACTTTTTCCCCAGCTTTTCTCAAACAAATTGTTTTTAATTATAGTGAGCCTTGCTGTAAATCTGCTGGGTTACATCTTAAGTCAGCACTTCTCAGAGCCCAAGGTCCATAGTGGGGAGCAGGGCAAATGATGTAGGCTACTATTCATTTATCTTTCTCTGCCTCTGTTTCTTTCATTTTAACCTTAAATAATAACCTAGGAAATTCACAGCTGAAATTCTATTATTTTCTTCCTTCTTTTCTTTTTTTCTTTTTCTTTTCTTTTTTTTTTTTTTTTTGAGACAGAGTCTCACTCTGTTGCCCAGGCTGGAGTGCAGTGGTGCAATATTGGCTCACGGCAACCTCTGCCTCTCAGGTTCAAGCCATTCTCATTCCTCAGCCTCCTGAGTAGCTGGGACTACAGGTGTGTGCCACAATGCCCGGCTAACTTGTGTATTTTTAGTAGGGATAAGGTTTCTCTATGCTGGTCACGCTGGTCTTGAACGCCTGATCTCAGGTGATCCACCTACCTCAGCCTCCCAAAGTGCTGGGATTACAAGTGTGAGCCACCGCACCCTGTCTCCCTGTTTCTATTTCTATATCTCCATATTCTTTCTCCAACCATCAGAGAGGCAATACTTCTAGTGTGTGACAATCTTCTTTACTTCACATTGTCATCTTTTTGATTCTGTGGTTTACTCTGGTAAAATTACAGCTTTGAGAATGTCAAGAAAGGCTTGTAACTGAAGCTGAGCAATACCTTTTATGCACTTAAAAGATTTTAGCATCCTTTTCCTTCTTCATGGAAGGACTATTGATGAGAAAAACAAAAATGAACAACAATATCTTCATTTGTACTATAAACTGGGTGGCTTATAAACAAGAGAAATTATTTTTTCACTATTTTGGGGCCTTGGAATTTCAAGGTCAAGGGGATAGCAGATTTGCTGTCTGATAAGGACCTGCTTTCTTGATCACAGGAGGGGCAAGGCAGCTCTTTGGGGGCTTCTTCTTCTTCTTCTTCTTTTTTTTTTTTTTTATAAGGGGACAAATCCCATTCATGAGGTTCCTGCTCTCATGATTTAATCACCTCCAAAAAGCCTTGCTTCCTCACTTTGGGAATTAGATTTCAACATTTTGGGGTAGATACAAAATTCATACCAAATCAAACAGTAAGAATGACCAAAGTGGAGAAATACATCAGACCTTATCTCTGTACTTATCTTTGTAAATCTATACAGTTTCATTTTATTTTCATTGATTCTTGTGATCTATTTCTATATTTCTGAGCCAGACTGCCTTAGTCTAATTCTAGTTTTATCACTTGTAAGTATATACTTTTCAACTAGTTAATAATCTCTCAATGCCTCAATTTCCCATTTGTAAAATGGAAATACTAATAGTATACACATCATAGGGTTATTGGAAAGTTTACCTGGGTTAATATATGTATTTACATGTAAATCTTTAGAGCAGTACCTAGTATATAGCCAGCACTAGATCAGTATCAACCTTTCAAATCTAAAATGTGTGTTTGTATGTTTGTATTCATGTACATTCTATGGTGGTTAGAAATTGAGGAATTACTTAAAGCTAACTTATACAAAATCACTGATTTAAAATCTGGTGTTTTCAATAGCAAAGACTTGGAACTAACCCTAATGCCCATCAATGATAGACTGGATAAAGAAAATTGGCATATATAAACCATGGAATACTATGCAGCCATAAAAAAGAATGAGTTCATGTCCTTTGCAGGGACATGGATGAAGCTGGAAACCGTCATTCTCAGCAAACTAACACAGCAACAGAAAACCAAACAGTGCATGTTCTCACTCATAAGTGGGAGATGAACAATGAGAACATGGGCACAGGGAGGTGAACATCACACACCGGGGCCTGTCGGTGGGTGGAGGGTTGGGGGAGGGATAGCATTAGGAGAAATACCTAATGTAGGTGACTGGTTGATGGGTGCAGCAAACCACCATGGCACGTGTATACCTATGTAACAAACCTGCACATTCTGCTCATGCATTCCAGAACTTAAGTATAATAAAAAAAAAAAAAAGAAGAAAAAAATCATACAGTGACACTGGATTAAAAAAGAAAGATATTTATTTAAAAATACAAATAAATAAAATCTTATATTTTTACATATTTATTTAAAATTACAATTGTAGCTCCCAATTGGATAAGGGCACTTTTTCTGATTAAAAAAGTGAATACACGTTTTCCCAGAAAGAGCAGGCACAACAAGGTTACTTAGGCAGGAGTGGAAAATGAGACACTTAATATAGAATTAGTAAGTGGGATGCCTTGAAGTCATGCTTTCTAGAAGACAGGCAGATAGGAATTAACTAATATTAAAAATATTGTGCATACTGCTAGTTATCACAGAAGAACAAGTTCAAACAATGACATTTCAAGTGTCAGCTTATCACTATAACATTAAAGGATCAAAGTACAGAAGAAAACAGAATGACAAAACCCATTCTAGTTCAGAAATATAACCTAGGGATTTGATAATGTTCTCTTATGTAACAACTAACCATTTTTGTAACACTAACTGAGGATTTTGCAAAATTCAGTACTATGATATTGTAAAAATGGCTTGATTATTTATAACTGTGATTATATTCTCTTGAATGAATACCTCATTTTAGATATTTCCTTTTTAATTAGAGAGTAAACAATGCAAAACAAAAATCATCAAATTTGGTTGTATGTGGAATTAAAGAAACCTATACTTGAGAGAACACAGTAGCTAAAATTAATCTCCTTGCTAATTTTAAAAATAAACTATATTTAAATTAAACTCAAATGTCCTATGTTAGGTATGGCTTTTAATGGAGGCATTACTCTTGGATGTCCAGACCATAAATATTTTCTTTAAAAACTTTTAATCAACCCTGCGATACCAAGAAGAATAAAATTTATTTTTTTCTGTGACAAACTGAATTAGAGATGTGTTTCTTTGCATTAGCAGGTGATAAGAAAAAATAGCTTTCAACACCTTAGAAAACACAAATATAATTACAAGTACCCCAAATAAATTAAAGAAAAAGCAATTCAAAAACAATGTGAATTATAATGAAGAGACAGGAAAACCTGTAATATTGAGTGAATTCAAGATGTGAACCCAGAAAATCAGAGTCAGGTCTCTGTTAATTTAGAAAGTTTATTTTGTGAAGGTTGAGGACACAGGCCCACGATACAGCCTCAGGAGCGCCTAATGACATGTGCCCAAGGTGGTCAGAGAACAGCCTGGTTTTTTACATTTTAGGTAGACATGAGACATCAATCAATATATGTAAAAAGCACATTGGTTCTGTCTGGAAAGGCGGGATAACTCAAAGCAAAGGCAGGAAGTCTTGAAGTGGGGAGGGGGCTTCCAGGTCACAGATAGGTGAGAGGCAAAAGGTTGCATTCTTTTGAGTTTCGGATTAGCCTTTCCAAAGGAGGCAATCACATATGCATTTATCTCAGTGAGCAGAGGGATAACTTTGAATAGAATGGGAGGCAGGTTTGCCCTAAGCAGTTCCCAGCTTGAATTTTCCCTTTAGCTTCGTGATTGTGGGAGTCCAAGATATTTTCCTTTCACAAAAAGTAACATTGTGCAAAATGTCTTTCAGAAACAATATGGGTTTTATATGTGTAAATAAAAAAGAGTATATCGTATCAGAGATTGTCTTTTGCCTCCATTAAATATTTCCAATTGGAGATTTTCTTTACTTTGCCCCTGCCTCTATATTTTCTGTCAACTCCTTCTGCCAGCCTCATGAATATCTGTGCGCCATATTCTAATTATACGCTCTGCTCCAAGTGAACTCCTTATTCATATTATCGATGTCGATATTACTAAGATCAGTAATCGCTTTACCTAGAACTTGCTTATACATTTACACTTATGCTTTAATGAATTTTGTTCATTTATCCAGGTATGCTGTTTTCTTATGAACCATAAAGCTCAGAAATATTGAGCAAAGAAAAGATGATGGTAGAAATAAAAGTGCTTCCCCGATAGGTATTTTGATTCCTCCTATCTTGTTCTTAGATCTGTCAGCAAGCGTTCCCTAAAATCTCTAACATTCAATACTCTCACAAGACTATTTTCAACAGTCTTCACTTTGGACCCGTAAAGAGAGAGAAAAAAAAAAAATTCCAAGAGAAAAATAATTCTAAACATTCTCACTTTAAATATGCATTGCTATTTCTCAGATGAAGTTCTTAGAATCATAATCTGCAGAAGAGTTTATTTATCTTAAAACTTTAAGCTATCATATTGATCATATCTCATTAAAAACACATTTTCTTTCAAAGTCTTGAAATGCTAGCAAGCTTGTAGGTTCATATTTTACTTTATCTTATTCCCTTTGAACTCTCCCAAGTAATTTAATTTCTTAAATTCACCTTGAGCAAACTATTTTTTGCCATCTGCCAGAAAGCAGCTACCATAATCCAAGACCATGGTGGACAATGCGATTTCTCTAAAGATAAATTCATTCTTATTATATGATCACCTCTGGAGTATGAATTCCCCATGCTGTATGAATCTAGAATATTATTCATGAAACCTATTGAGCCTGCAACATGATCAAATACAGATAGTACCTGTATAAAACCAATGGAACTGTTGGAGTCAGGAAAATATAGTTCAGTTCACCACAGGATATTCCAATGACTATAAATTAATCAGCTTGCCTTTAGTACCTCCTCCAGATCCCAAGAGAGACAACACAGAGTAGGAAAAAATTGATTTGGGCCTAAGTTTAGAAATATCTTATTCTTGGTAGATTCAAACTTTATAATGGTAGTTTAAAAAGACGATTTCACAATTCCCACATTTCTAAAATAATTTTAGACTTTTCTGAATTTGTGTATTTAAATCTCTAGAAGTTCAGAATAGAGGATGATTTGACTTAGGTGAAAGTTTTTATTTATAGCACCTATATAGTAGAGATAATTCAAAGCTTCTTGTCAGGGTTTTCAATTCCAAGCTTATGCTGCTGCTGACTCAGTGACCAGAGAGAGTTTCTTAAACTTTTCAGCCTCCATTTTCTCATGCATAAAATTAGTAGTATAGCACGAGTGATACTTTAATTACTAACAGCCAGTATTATATAGGCACTGGCCAATCAAAATAATTTCAATCATAATAGATACTAGCCAACAGGTGTAAATCAAGTTAAGCCAGTTGGCTTTATAAATTGTATTCAAAAGGGAGTCATTATACTAAGACTAGAAATGAAGTTTCATCTCCTATGACATATTTTACTTATTGTGAATGGCTTCTTAAAATAGTATGTTGAGAACAACAGTGAAGTCATATTTGGCTTCTGAGGAGAAATATTGCTCTAATAAATTAGCCACATTTTCCAGATGTATAGGAAAGTGAAGTGGTGTTTGTAGCACTCTATTATAACATTTCTGGTGTTAAAAACTTGCTTAGAGGCTGCTTAATCTTAACACACATTTCTAGCTTATTTGGTTTCTGAGATTATAGCACAGTGTCAGCTGAGAGTAATATCACGCCTCAGGAGGTGTTTAGAAATCTGGAGTTGTTAAGTAGCTAAGGGCTAATAATTTTTAATATTCTGTAAACTTTTAGATAGCCCCACACACCTGAAAACATTGTTTTATCCTAAATGTCATAATGCCCCCTGCTGGTCAACACTGCTGTAGTTTAATATAAGTTTCATAGAAGAAGCAATACAGAAAATAAGGAAGGGGACTGCTATAAGTTTATATAATGACTTTCTTGAAAAGTAGCACTAATAGGAAGAGAAAAAGCAGAAAAAAAAATACAATGAGAAAACATGTATAATAAATCAAAATGCACAATATAATTTAATATAAGCAGAGTAGTCTACAAACATTGGCAGGTCCTTGAAATAGTACATTATTACAATACTGGAGAGTAATTGATTATCACATCGATTGTCTTGAGTTATCAAATGATTAATTTATGTATGTGTAAGGTAAGAGTATAGAGTAGTTTGTAATACATTTTCCAACAAATTTCATGCAAAATGAGTAACAGACATTTTAAAAGGTTTCAATGTTTCAAGGAAACTCCAGAAAACATGGTCATCTACAATCGTTCTTCTTCATTTTGCAGAGGAGTTCATTAAAAAATGAATTGATTCTCTAATCTTGTTCACAGCTCAAATCACTACAAACTTGCTTTCACTCTGTCTGAATCTGCTATCACCAAGTTACTAATAAACTCTCTAGAGCTAAAGGCAATGGACAATTCCTATGGAATGATTCCAACATTTGATACTTGTGAAAGGAAAATAAACATTGGGATTTCAAAATCACTAAGACAAAGGGGAAAAATCAGTGTGGGAACTGCAAATCTACCTCCCATTATATTCCTAAATAAGATACCTGCAACGATAAAATAGCTATATACCTCCCTCACAATTTTCCCACTAGGAAATGCCTCATGAGCCCAGGATCTTTATCTAAAATGGTTCTGTTGAATTTTACCCTGACAATATAAATTGATAGCTTATCTTCACAGGTGCAACACAAAAGATAGAATGCTGTATTCTGTCTGCTCACCTGAGACAAATGTATAGCTGATTACTTCCTCTGGTATAAAAATGCAGATTTACTGAGCTAGACAACGCATAAGTGACTATGCTACACCTCTCTCAAATTTAAATTGTGTATTCAGTGAAAGGCTAATCCAAGACTCAAAAGAATGCAACCTTTTTTCTCTTATCTACCCACAACTTTTTAAACTGTCTTCCTCTTTCCCCATATCCACCCTTTACCCTATAAGCATTAAAGCTCTCAAAATCATCTTTGGAGACAGGCACAGATATGCTTCTCAGGCATGCATTCTTAACTTTGGCAAAATCCTTCTAAACCGACTGAGAGCTGCCTCAAATACTTTTGGTTTACATACTATTGGCCTCTTCTTTCTGCCTGAGATATCTTTGTCCTTGATTTCAACACCATTATTCTTTTGTTATTTTTTAATTAAATTCTTGGTTCTCGCATTGTCTATCTCCATGGTGAGTGCTTTTTGTATCTGCCCCAGAATTATCCATGAACTTCTCTTCTCCTTTTACTTTTGCGTGCTTTCCGGGCAATATTATCCATTGATGCTTCAAGTAACACCTACATATTATAATTCACATCTTCATTTTGAGTCTTAACCACTCTTCTGGACTCTACTAATAAAAGCTTAAGTCTCCTCATATCTAGATCTTTACGTCAACTGCAGAGGCATAACCCAGAGACCAGCTTGACATGTCATATGTCTATGAATGTTGTGTAATAAAATAAATAGTAACTTCTTAAGGAACTGAATCACCTAATACTTTGTAAACCAATGTGGCTTGAAAACTTCTTATAAATTTTAGTTAGAAAAAAGGAATGACATCAACGGAACAACCTTTCCAAATATATCAGCTGCTTAGAGCTTTCTGACATTTCATCCACGTATTAGTCAAAGTGACATGATATTTAGAAGAAGATCTGTTTATTTCAGTCTTTGATAATTTCCTGTAAACTAATTGGCATTTGGCATCATTTTCTACATAGCTGAAAGGGGCATCAATTTAAAGATTACAAGATAAATCACTTGGGAACATTAGTCATTTTCTGAGTCACATAGCTATTTACGAAATTCTATAAATGTATTTCTAATAACTACCTGCTCAATGAAAATGTTATCTAACTCTGGTTTCCTTTTATGGATTGATAATTACTCTATAATATTTTAATAATTAGGTAGCTAATATGCTGTCATGTTATTTCCTTTTGCATATATTTCTACCTGTTATGAAATAGATTTCCTCCTTATGTACAAATTTATAAGTGTGTAATCATAGGCAAGATGTGACTTTACTGACTAAATCTGGTATCTACCTTTCTTAACTGCCTGATATTTTGTAAATTTATTTTTTATTTACTTATATACTGCGATGGTTAATATTGAGTGTCAACTTGATTGGATTGAAGGATGCAAAGTATCATTCCTGGGTGTGTCTGTGAGGGTGTCACCAAAAGAGATTAACATTTGAGTCAGTGGACTGGGAGTGGCAGACCCACCCTCAATCTGGGTGGACACCATCTAATAAGCTGCCAGTATGGCTAGAATAGAACAGACAGAAGAAAGTGGAACAAGGAGACTTGCTGAGTCTTCTGGCCTTCATCTATCTCCCATGTTGGATGCTTCCTGCCCTCAAACATCAGACTCCAAGTGCTTCAGCTATTGGACTCAGACTTATACCAGTGATTTGCCAGGGTGAAGGCTGCACAGTCGGCTTCCCTACTTTTGAGGTTTTGGGATTCAGACTGGCTTCCTTGCTCTTTAGCTTGCAGAATGCCTATTTTGGGACTTCACCTTGTGATTGTGTGAGTCAATACTCCTCAATAAACTCCCCTTCATATATACATATGCCCTATTAGTTCTGTCCCTTTAGAAAACCTTGACTAATACACATACTTATTAGTTACTTACTTCAGTGTCTTTGGAAAGGATGTCATCAGAAATTTCATCCTTATTGCTAAATTGCATGTTGCCAGAAACGTCCTAAAATTGTTTTACAGATTTTTTATAATCTTTGTCTACTTTTGTTGTTGTTTTTCTGCCTAGCTAGTCATTAAATACACAAATTTGTAGACTGAAACATACATTTATTGGTCAAAACTGAAGTACTAACAATTACAACCTGGTAGTTCTGAGAGGCTTAGAATAGCCTAATATTATAAAAACTATTTGTAAATGGTTTCTCAGTTGATTTTCTGCCTCGTACCTAACTGGCTGTCTTTTCTCACTCTTCTTGGCTATATACTCTTTCTCTTGCTGCTTTGAATGTGTGAGTGTCCTAAGGCAGAGTTCTACGACTTCTCTATCTACATTCATTTACTAGGTCATCTAATTCAGCCCAACGGCTTGCAAAACACCCTGTCTTCATGATTCCTGAATTCATATTTCCAGAACAGACTTTGCCCCTGAAATTCACATTACCATATTCAACTGGATACCCAAAAGCTTCACTTGTACATATAAAAGTGACTTTAAATTTAACTTATCTGCAACTGAATCTTTGATTTCCTTCTAAATTTGTTCTGCTAACAGATTGTCAAAGTTCAGTAAATGATATTATTACTCATTCAGGTTCTCAGGCCAAAACATTTGAGGAGATCCTTGACCCCTTTCTTTTTCTCATCCCCCAAATCCAGTCCATTCTCAAGGCCATTGGGCTCAGTCTTCAAAGTAGATCACAAATCTGACTACTTGTCACTACCTCCACTGTTACCACCCTAGCCCAAGCCACCATCATATTTTACACGGAAAACTACAAGAGCCTCCTAACTGTTCTTCCATTGTTTACTCTTGACCCTCTTGACTATCTATTTTCAACATAGCAATTACACCAATCACGTTAAAATATAAGGCTTTCAGTTTCTGTGACACAATAGGTTCTCTCACTGTAGGCCTTTGGTACATCATTTTTATTATTTGAAATATTATTTACCCCAGTCCTGTTCTATTGGCTAAAAGCTGTACTTCCCTTGGCTCTCAGTTTGACATCTGTATTAGTCAGGATTGTCCAGAGTGACAGATCTAATAGAATATATGTATATGTGAAAGGTAGTTTATAGGGAGAATTGACGCACACAAACTCAAGGCAAAGTCCCACCATAGACCATCTGCAAGGTGGAAAAGAAAGCAGTCAGTAGTAGATCAGTCTGAGTTAAGACTAACAATTTATTATATTAGCTCTAGACTTTTTTTGTTAAGGAAATAGAAAAAGAGATAAATGGTGTGCCATGAATTGAAGAGTATAATATTTCAAATAACCTACTTTCCCACTTCCATTTGCAAACATAACCCCATCTGAAAGTTAAACATATCCTTCATTTATAGACAATCAAACCTCTATTATGTTCCATTCATTAAAATTCAAAAGTATGATTGCCTTTATGTATAGTTGATTGTGGACAAAGTATCATCTTGAATATATATGCCAAAGAATGGATCCTGAGACATCTAACAAATTCTTGCCATTTTGAATATAGAAGCCATATATTATGTTATTTTTTACCTTCATAAGAGCATGAAATTTATAAAAGCATTTAATCTAGTATGAAAACATAGGGTAGAATGCTGGTCCATTTCTTTGTTATAATTGTTTGCTTTGAACCTGAGATTAAGTTAATTATATTTTTCATTTCATAGTGTACTACCATTAATACATGAATTACTCTTATATTTACTATTAACATTTTCTCTTTCATACCATGTTCTTTCAATCTACCCTCCATGAGATTATTTACCTATTGAAAAAGTCTCTAGAAAAACCAGTGTTTTAGGAAATAAGCAATTTTATTTTTACTTTACTTAAATGATCTCACGCTTTGATCTTTATTTTTGCCAATTTTCACTGAGTTCCTTGTAATATTCAAGAGATTATTAATGCTTTGCCAGTGATTAATATTATAAATATCTTCTCCCACTCAACCACCTCTCTCTTAATTTTGATTATAGCATCCGTTGTAGAATAGATATCTTGAGTTTAACATAGTCAAATCTAATAATGTTTATCTTTATGTTTGGTGCTTTTAAGGCTTTGCTAATAATAACTTTATCCACCTCTTCTTCCGGAACAGACGCTCTTCAGATTTTTATTGCATGTTCCTTTACATGCCAAAGAAACTGACCTTGGCTTTTTCTTTTCTCACAGCAGGATCACAAAACTCTTGACAGGTCCTCTGTGCCTTATCGATCCACAGACACCATAGAGATATCTTTAACATCCTTCCAACTCCACACTCTTTCAAAGTTCTACTCAACAATTTATCAAACTAGTGTCCTCCCCCATAAATGTCCTACAGTTCACACAAAAGACACGAGCCTCTTCAGGGAGGCCTTTACAATTTTCATTGACACCAGTCCTTTCAAGTTACTCCATGCAGCTAAAATAAAGCCATCTTTTCCCAACGTGTTACTGTGTAACCTAACAGAACCTTGCCCCTGCTTGTGGTCTCCTTTCCTTTATAGGGCTCACTCAATATAAGCCTTCTCTATAACTCACAGACTTACCCACTAAGATAGGAAGAGTACTCCTACATGTGCACATAGCTGACCAAAGATGTGATCTCTGAATCTCAAATAGTCTTCATTCCCTTTAAGCTGATTGATTGAACAAAGGAAATAGACATCACATTCTAGTCTCTTTCGATTTGAAATTATACGACTTAACATATCACGATTCCCATAAATTTATTTCCTTCACATTTTATCAAATTAAGAATAGTAGCTCCTACAATTAGACATAACTGGTTACTTAGCAGGGCTCCAATATGGTACATAAGTACAAACAAAATGAGAACTTAAGCTTAGAGAGATCTGAAAGTTCCCTTGGGTTGATCCTTTAAGGAAAGAGATTATGCAGGATTACTTTCAAAGGGACTTCAACAATTTCATTTAAACATTTCATTTTTGTTTGAAACACTTCTTCCCCGGTGCCGTTAAAAAATAGCACTTGAACATAAATTTAATTTATTTAGTAAGGCCATTTTTACTTCCTGCAGAAAGGGTACACTCGCCAGAAGTTTTGCCACGAGAGTACACTGAACAAAGGAGACAGGGTCATTTATAACCTGACACGTCCACCCTACTGCTGTGTCCAGTTTCCTTTGGCTGGAATGGGACCTCACATTCTGCGTATGTCCTGATTGGCTAGCAACTTATAACTTTTTAAAAGAGGCAAATGCAGAGGAGAACAAAGGACGGAGGAAGTAACTTGTGGAATGCTGAGAAGGGTAAAAACACTTTTAAGTAAGGAAGAGGAACAGGCTATGACCAAATGCTTGCTTGAACTAGTATAAGCATGCCAGGGCAAATATTTAGGCTAAATTGCAGGAGCTAAGAACATAAAGTACATTGATTTCTTTATTACAGCTAGCAGATATTTAAGAATGTTAGCACAGGTCTTTGAATAAATTTTGCTTTTAAGAGAAGTTACTATTTATTCCTAATTAGACGGGGAGGAAAGTCTTTGAAGAGGAACTTCTACTTTACTTTTTACAATTTTCATTTTTATTGCATAGTATTTGAACTTGTATTGAAAGACTAGTTTTGTCATAAAAGAGTTTTGTTTTGCTCAAAAAGCACAATCTACTAGAAGGAGGTTATTACTTTATGATCAAGTAGTCACCAAACTCTTCTCATGCTGCTAAACAACAAATTATGTATTGAATGTAGTCCTAAGTAAGCATATAAATCTCTGCCCCCATCCTGGAATATGTTACCCTTTGTAGAGGACCCATACAATGAATAAAATCCCTACAAATTATGAACCCATTTCACCAACAGTGGAAACCATTCTAACTTGAACATACACACTCCCACATACACATCTGTGCACACACACACGCACACACATATATCATGTTTAAAGAACATTTTCATTGCTTTGAACATTTTTTTCTACATAACTTCTCTTCAGACATCTAAAACCCTGGAATCCCTTTAAACTTATTAATACGTTTTCCCTCTCCGGAACCTGAGAGAATCCCAAAGATTTTTTATCTTATTACAGAAATTTAAGTTTCATAGAAAGATTCTAAATATTTTATATTAGCCAACCATTTAAAGAAGACTCTTCAACTGAAGATATACAAAATTCCTTAAAAAGAGTTGCTGTGATTAACCAAATCAGCCTCTCTAGCAATGTGTTTTATTCAAATTACATTTAAATGCCTATGCTTCATAGGCAAATTCTTTAGACACAGCAAATTCACCATAACTTTGCCTGTCCTTATATATACGTCTGCCATATAACAGGGCCTCCAGCAAGGAAAAGTAATAAACACATTCAAGAAGGAACTCTTTGTAGTCAAAAGCTGTTTCTGACCTATGCTGCATATTCATGGGCAAAATGAACAAATCTGATATTTGATGATATGTTTGCTAGAATCTGGTACCATATGAGGAACTTGCTCATATATTACTGACATAGCAATTTCAATATGAGATTTCCTGTCCTTCTGCATATACCTGCCCCATAATATATCCTGTAGATCACAATTATACACTTCTTGCTCTCAGGCACATTTAGGTCTAGGTTGCATATTCCATATAAAAACTAGCATGCATGACCACTGATGATCTCTTTCCTCTTATCAAGAACATCAGACTGTTCACTGAGATTTCTGAACTTTCCTGAATCAACAACAACATAGAAAGTCCTCTATATCACCCAGTTTTAAAGATAATTTCAAAAGTTTTCATGTAATTTCTAAAACATAAGTATTTATGTTCATACCATAAACAAAAGCCCTTGAAAAGATTCATTACATTTTTAATTGCACCCCTTATTAGTGCAATTAAACTGCACCAGTTAATTGCAATACTAGGTTCCCTTTCCCCATTTTGTGCTATGCTGTTTTTTACAGAGATCCCATCCAACAAATGAGATTCTACTTTGAATGCACCACAAGAAGATATTTTTTTGCTTTTTCTACATACCTATTTTTAGCTCATAATGCAATTTCTGTTTCTCATGATTCATTAATTAAATTAAGTTGAAAATTTCAATACTTAAAATTTCTAATGCTTCCCTCGTATTTTTAAACAACTTGCACCCCTATTGTCTTCTCTTAGCAGTTATAAACAGACCACTCCATTAAATATATCTGTACCAAATATGAAGACTTAATGATGTCCAGGAGAATTTATACATGAGTCCTCAGAACTTTACAATAAACAACTCCTTAACAGGGTTTTCTTTTTGAATCTTACAATTCATAAACCACATCCACAATAGAACAGGTTTGATTTATAAAATTTCACTTCTTCTGCCATCAGGTCAGGATATGTTCAGTTATGAGTAATAGCAAACTCAAAGAACATGGCTAAACAGAGAAGAATTTATTTTTATGACATGAAAAGAAGCCCAGTGGCAGGAAGTTCAGGGTTGTTAATGAGATTCACCAATGCCAACGGGGAGCCAAGATCTTTCCGACTTTCAATGCTGCTTATCTTAGAGTGTAGAGGCTTTCATGCTCAAGGGTATCGAGTAGTCATATAAGACCTGCTGGCTTTAAAACCAGTTAGACAGGCAAAAGGGTAAAAGGTGAAATGATGAAGAGATTCTTCCTAGAGACATGTTGTCTTTTTATTAAAAATGGATTTCCTCCCCAGAAATTCCTGCCTATATCTCATTGGCTAGAATTGTGTCACACATTCACTGCAACTTCAAGGGAGGCTGGGAAATTAGGTATTTCTATTTGGACTCATTGACACCCTAAATAAACTTGAAGTTCTTTTAATAAAGAATGGAGTAGCGGTTTGAGTGCAATGGCTTATGCCTGTAATCCCAGCACTTGGGAGGCTGAAGCAGGAGGATCACATGAGTCCAGGAGTTTGAGGTTAGCCTAGGCAACATAGCAAGACCCCATCTCTACAAAAAAAAAAAAAAAAAAAATTAAAAATTAGCCAGGTGTGGCAACATGAGTCTGTAGTTCCAGCCACTTGGGAGGCTAAGGTGAGAGGATAACTTTATCCAGGGAAGCCTGTGCTGCAATAAGCTGTGATTGTGCCACTACACTCCAGCCTAGGCAACATAATGAGACTCTGTCTCAAAAAAAAAAAAAAAAAAAAAAAAAAAAAAATAGTTGACTTTGGGTAGGGCCATCAATAATTTGATTATTTTGAAATTACAATTAAGTGATACAACAATAGTAGAGAATTACATATTAAAAATTTATGGCATTTCTTCCCCTTATGTAAATATCAGCCAGCCACATATCAAAGCCTCTAGCATGCCACAGATATATAAATAGTTGGGGATTACAGATGTAGTTTAAAGGTACTTCATATTCCTGTCCTTTCTCTTTGACATGTAGAAGATAGTTGACATTGATAGATACATTGCATTCATCAGGAATTGATCTTCAGTAGCCTTTATTTTCCTTTCCTATCATAGGCATTATAGGAAATCAAGAACTTTCATAAAGGCTTTATATCAGAGATTGTCAAGCTTCAAAATTTTTCCATGTCTATTTTCATTTATTTGCATGTATTGGATATAATTATTGAGTATATATTGATTCTTTCTATGTCAGAATAAGGCACACCTGAAACTTAATTTACAATTCTGTACTTTAATGAGTCAATATTTACAAGATTCTGTTTCTTTCAACTTATGCAGGCAACAATAATGATTCTTCTATAATGTGGGAGCAAAACAAATTATGACATAGTATCTCCTGAAATTTACATACTGGTAATTTAACAGAACCTCTATTATTTTTTCAATTTCAAGACATTTCAAACCCATGTGGTTTGTCTAATTTTAATGCTGAAATTGTGTGATCATTGACAGAATATTTCTAATAGAAAACAGATGATCAGCCAGTTCCTCTAGACTTTACTAATGCAGTTACATGAAAAAGTATCTCTACATCATGCTGATTATATAATTTTTATAAAACATCTTTATAATTAAAAAATAAAACCTCTACGTAAAATTATTTTTTTATTCAGGCCAAAAAAATCACCTTAAAATGGATATAATATTTTCAATTTTATCTATCATTTGAAGTTTCACTGTATAACTAAAAGACACACTGCTCAAAATTGATGTAGTCTTGCACAGTTATTGGTCCCTGTCCTATCTTAGATTTTCTTGTACTTTGCCAAGAGAAAATCCAATAAATTTAATTCCCACAATTTGCAAACACATCATACTATTAAATTTAACTGCTAAGAGTTTTTCTTATGGTTGGGATTTAGATAGGATAGAAAAGATCTTTTGTCTAGGGTTCACACATGAAAAATCAGACAAATTAAAACTTACCCTATGGGGCTATTGAAGAGTGGTGAATTCAACAATATCTTGATGAACTGAATCCCAGAAAGAAACAAGCCCTTGGTATGTAAACCGAGATTCATGGCAGCTTTTATACCTGGGGTAGCCAGCTAGGCTGGATATGATCAGACTTGTCGTTAATAGACAGATTATGCTGGGAAAAAGAAAATCAAACAGGCTTAAACAACAGTGAACAAGTCATGAAGAAAATGAACAACATTTTATTCTGCATCAAATAGGTTAGTTTAATTGAGATCCTTTCAGGTGGAGAGAAATTATACATTGGAATTTACAGATTCATTTATTGTTTTGGAGAGTCTGTATATGTTTGGGCTGATTAGTTACAATTTCTTTAAAAAGTAGTAGCATCCAAGATGGAATAGGAAAATAATAAAACTTTTATTTCATGAATAGAATACATTTCACAAAGATGCATATAAAAATAACTTTATGCCATAATTTTTCAATTTATTGAGGTTTAGCTGACATACAATAAAAAACATATATCTTAAGTATATGGTCAGATAAAATTTTAATATATATGTGTATATTTGAAATATATTTACATATATACACATGCACATAGTTATGGATGGAATTGTGTCCCTCCCAAATTCATACGTTGAAACTCTAATCCACAATATGAGTGTATTTTGAGATGTAGCATTTAAAGAGTTAAAGTTAAATGGGGCCTGAATCCAATATGGCTGACGTCCTCGTAAGAAGAAGAAGAAGAGATACCAGGGATGCTATCGTAGAATTGGCAAATATTCCAGATACTGTTCCTGAGTAACAAATAACTCAAAATCTTAGTGGCTTAAAATAATATTATTGTGCTCAAACATTTGCAATCTGTGCAGCGCATGACTGAGATTAGCTCATCTCTGCTCTACTTGGCTTAAGGTGGAATGATTTAAAGTATGGATTTGGGGGCTGGATTTATCTAAAGGCTTGTGCATTCATATGTTTAGTAATTGATATGTGCTGCTGGTTGAGACCTATGTCTATTCTACATTACCTGGGCTTCCTCACCACATGGTGAGTGGGTGATAAGGACTGTCATTCCAAAATAAAGAGGAAGAGAGACAGAAGCCATAGTGCATTTTATAATTGTATTGGAGGTCAAAGCAGTATGACTTCCATCACATTATATTTTTTAGGCAAAAGCATAGCCCTCCCTAGGTTAAAGGGAAGGGGAAGTAGATTATAACCCTTAATGAAGAGTAGCAAAATTCTAGAAGAACATAAGAGAATGGATCTCTGATCTAAATGTTGTGGCAATTTTTGAAAAATACAATATGCCATAGAAGTTTTCTGCATTTGAAGTAAAATCTTCAAACATGTGCATATTAATTAATTTGGAGTAACTCTGAGAAGTGGGACTAAAAATTGAAGTGGAAAAAAGCAAACTTATTATTTTGAGATCATACGTTTTTATACTTTTGAATTTTAAACGTAATCTTCAAGCATACTTTTTAAAAAATTATGCAAAGTATAACACCGGCATCTCTAAGTACAAGTATTACTGAAAGTCAATGCATACACAAATTTTGAAAGAAACTACTCATTTTATAAATGGATAGAATCAATTCTACTGCTCTGATTTCACAAACGAGATAATAGCTACCCATTAATGGTGGTCATCTGCTGGAATTGTCAGATATTATCTACATTTCCAGATCATTGCTGAAATGCTTGCTCAGTTGCTTACTACACAGAACTGCTGTGCTCATAGATATATACTTATATTGTTGTTCTCAGGTCCCAGTGGCATGTACCATATACAAAATGATTGCAGAAAAGCAGTAGAGAACTGTAGAGAATGGCATAAACGGTCGACTTGATTTGTTAACTTTATAAAAACAGGCAATGTGATTAGTAGGGCTCATATCTAGAAGCAAGTAATAAAATTTACTTGCCGTGTGGAATTCATTAGGCTCCTTCGCCTTCTTCTTGACTTCAGAGTCCTGTCAAAGGGATGGTTTCTTTTCTGACCCTATTTTCATTTCCAAAACAGCAATTCAAGGTTTGTCTGCTTTTAATCAATACAGTAATACGACAAATACACCTAGAACCTTCTAGGATATCAATGTAAAGTGCTTCATCCCATATTTCCTTCTTTCATTAAGAGACGTGATATTTAAAACTAATAAGGTGATTTGGGAAGAAAAATATAGAAAAAAGTACATGGATAGTAGTGTAAATAAAAAAGGTCTAAAAAAAGGTGACTAGTGAGATGTAGGGGGTTAGTGATAGAAGAAAATATTTCAGTTTCTCTGTACTGTATCAGCATTTCTCATGCTATTACAAGGTGTTTTTTTTTTTTTTTTTTTCTTCTCCCCCTAAGTAACCAGCACATTTACTATCATGGGTGACAATTTTTTTATTTATGGTTGGAGAACCTGACTTTAACGAGTTCCCTTCATTGTGCTGGAAGAAACTCAGCAGTGTGTCCCAGAGAAGAATCCATACCAGTAGCATCCATTTCTCAATAGTGTAAGCAATTGCTAAAGGAAGTGTTTGGCAGTACCGTAGGGAGATGTTGGAAAATAAGTTAATGCACTTCTGTGCCAAGCTGAGTTAATTCAGCACTGCAAATTTACATAATTAGGTGTGGAGCTTAAATACCTGAGACAGGTCTCAGTCAATTTAAGAAGTTTAAGAAGTTTATTTTGCCAAAGTTAAGGACGCGTGCCCACAACACAACCTCAGGAGGTGCTGACGACATGTGCTCAAGGTGGTCAAAGCACAGCTTGGTTTTATACATTTTAGGGAGACAGGAGACATCATTTAATGTATGTAAGATGCACATTGCTTACCTCCGTAAAGGCAGGACAACTCCAAGTGGGGAGGAGGCTTCCAAGGTAGATAAAAGACAAATAATTGCATTATTTTAAGTTTCTGATTACTCTTTCCAAAGGAAGTAATCAGATATGCATTTATCTCAGTGAGCAGAGGAATGACTTTGAATAGAATGAGAGGCAGGTTTGCCCTAAGAAGTTTCCAGCTTGACTTTTCCTTTTAGCTTAGTGATTTTGGGGGTCCCAAGATTTATTTTCCTTTCACATAGGTAATAATAACCAATAATTGCAATAATTGTTTTTTTTTTTCTTTTAAACGGAGCCTCGCTCTGTCGCCCAGGCTGGAGTGCAGTGGCGCGATCTCGGCTCACTGCAATCTCCGCCCCCCACCGGGTTCACGCCATTCTCCTGCCTCAGCCTCCCTAGAAGCTGGGACTACAGGCGCCCGCCACCACGCCTGGCTAATTTTTTTTGTATTTTTAGTAGAGACGGGGTTTCACAGTGTTAGCCAGGATGGTCTTGATCTCCTGACCTCGTGATCCACCTATCTCTGCCTCCCAAAGTGCTGGGATTACAGGCGTGAGCCACCGCACCCGGCCAATTGGTTAGTTTTTGTTGGCATATATGGCTTAAAATTTTAAGTGAAACAGAAACATTTAGAAATATCAGCTTACTGTTACCTAAAATGGAGATATTAAATAAGAGAGTATTCTACCATTTTCCCATTCTATAGCCAATATTTAATATTATCCAATCAATTCAGACGAATGGGACATGATTACTCAAATTATTTTGAAAATACAATTTTTAATTACTAAATGCCACAAAACAATGAGTTTATTTTTACTTTTTCAACAACTAGTAAAACATTATTTATAGAAATAGATATATACATGTCAAAGAACATTGCATTTAATATACTTAAAGCCATTCCAGTGGTTTCTTGAGTGGTTTTGTGAAATAAAATAATATAATTGTAACATGTTTACTTATGTAAATATTCAACATAGTAAAATATTATCTTTTAGTATTTGATGGAAAAAAATTCATTTCAGGATAGATACTAAATGTTATATATGATTTACTTTTCAAGTCCCAAAGTTTTTATTAAATAGCCATATAGGACAATATCAAAGGATTTAATCTTTTTCTGCAGCATTTTTTTAAATATCAAAGATAAAACTAAGCAAATGAATGTAAGTATTGTAAAATACACCGTTAAAAATTAATTTATATGTAAAATTATTACTAAAATGAAGATCATAGACTGTGAAACCATAAAATAAATATTATGGTGCACTAATGATTTACAAAATTGTATGCAATACAAAATAAGATATGAAATCAATAAATTAAGGTGAAAAAAAGTAAAGGCAAACTTATAAGATGAAACCAGATAGAAAAATAGTATGCGGAAATCTAAATCATAATATCCTACAAAATAATTAAAAATAGGTCTCAAATTTAACTCTGGGCTTCCTAATTCTTAATATTATCTTCTCTTGTATTATGTCTCTTTCTGGAAATAATGAAGATTATATTTTATTTAACTTTTATGTTTGGGGTTACATGTGCAGGTTTGTTATATAGGTAAACACGTGTCACAGGGGTTTGGTGTACAGATTATTTCATCACCCGGTATTAAGCATAGTTCCCAATAGTTACTTTTTGATCCTCTCCCTCCTCCCACCCTCTTCCCTCTAGTAGACTGTAGTGTCTCTTGTTCCCTTCTTTGTGTCCATGTGTTATTATTTAGCTCCTACTTGTAAGTGAGAATAGTGAGAATACGCAATATATGTTTTTCTGATCCAGAATATCCAGCCACTTTCTACAGGTGCATTTCACCCAGTAAAATGTCCGTACATCCCTGAGACAAAGCTCCCAGAGGACCAGGCAGGCTGCCATCTTTGCAGTTTCCTAACATTCACTGGTGATACCTCCAGGTACTGGAAAACCCGAGGTAAGTAGGGACTGTAGCAGACCCCAGCAACCTGCATCAGCCTATGGAAAAGTGGCCAGAATTTTAAAAGGAAAAAGAAATTCATCCAGGGGTTAGAAACCTCAAACATTGAAAGTAGATAAGTCCATAAAGATGAGAAAAATAATCAGTTCAAAAATGCTAAAAACAAAAAAATCCAGAGTTTCCTCTTTCATGAGGAAATGACGTAATCATTTCAATCCAAATGATTATGTCATCTCTCCAGCAAAGGTTTGGAATTGGGCTGAGGCTGAAATGGCTGAAATGGCAGAACTGTAATTCAGAATATGGCTAAAAACAAAGTTTACTGAGCTAAAGGAGTACATTGTAACCCAATGCAAATAAGCTAAAAATTATGACAGAACATTGCAGGAGCTGACAGGCAAACTAGCCACTCAGTATAAAGAAGAATGCAACTGACATGATAGAGCTGAAAAACAAGCTACAACAATTCCATAAAGAAATCACAAGTATTAATAGCAGAATAGGCCCAGTGAAGGAAAAAACTCTCAGAGGTTGAAAACTATCTTTCTGAAATAAGACAGAAAGACAACAATAGATAAAAAAGAATGAAAAGAAATCAACAAAACTTCTGAGAAATATAAAATTATTTAAAGTGGCATAAAGTATGACTGATTGGTGTGCCTGAAAAAGATGGGGAGAATAAAACCGATTTGGAAAACATGTTTCAGAATATCCTCTATATTAGTCCATTCTTACACTGCTATGAAGAACTACCTGAGACTGGGTAATTCTTGAGAAAAAAAAAGTTTAATTGACTGACAGTCCCGTATGGCTCGGGAGGCCTCAGGAAACTTAGAATCATGGTGGAGGGTGAAGGGAAAGCAAAGACTTTCTTCACATGGCAGCAGGAGAAAGAGAGAACAAGGACAGAAGTGCCACACTTTAAAATCATCGGCTCTCATGAGATCTCAATCACTATCACAAGAACAGCAAGAGAGAAATTCGCCCCCATGATTCAATTATCTCCCACCAGGGTCCTCCTGTAACATGTGAGGATTACAATTTGAGATGAGATTTGGGTGGGGACACAGAGTCAAACCATATCATCGTCCGTGAGAACTTCCCCAACTTAGCTACAGAGGCCAACATTAAAATTCAGGAAATGCAGAGAATCTTAGTATGATACTCCATGGGAAGATCATCCCCAAGATATATAATCATCAGATTCTCCAAGTTCTAAATGAAATTAAAAATGTTAAAGGCAGCTGGAGAGAAAGGACAGCTCTTCTACAAAGGGATGTCTATCAGACTAACAGCAGACCTCTCAGCTGCAGTCATACTAGCCAAAAGAGATTGCGAACCAATATTAATTATTCTTAAAGAAACGATATTCCAACCAAGAATTTTATATCTGGTTAAACTAAGTTTCATAAGTGAAGGAGAAATAAGATTATTTTCAGACAAGAAAATACTGAGGGAATTTGTTACCACCAGACCTGCCTTAAAATAGCTCCTGAAGGAAGCATTAAATATGGAAAGGAAAGGCTGTTACCAGCCACTACAAAAACACACTGAAGTAAACAGACTAGTGACACTACAGAGCATCCACATAAACAAGTCTGCAAAATAACCAGCAAACATAATAGATAAAATCCACACATATTAATACTAACCTTGAATTGAAATAGGCTGAATACTCCAATTAAAAGACACAAAGTGGCAAGCTGAATAAAGACCTAAGACCCATTGGTATGCTATCTTCAAGATAACCATCTCACAAACAATGACACATATTGGCTCCAAATAAAAGAATGGAAGAAAATCTTCCAAGCAAATGAAAACTCAAAAAAGGCAGGGGTTACAATTCTAGTTTCTGAAGGGCAGAAATCCAGAAGTTGTTTGAAACTAATGAGAACAAAAATACAGATACCAGAACCTTTGGGACATAGCTAAGGCAGTGTTAAGAGAGCAATTTATAGCACTGAATGTCCACATCAAAAAGTTAGAAAGATCTCAAGCTATCAATCTGACATCAGAACTAAAATAACTGTAGAACCTAGAACAAACAAATCCCAAAGTTTGCAGAAGACAAGAAATAAACATGCTCAGAAATGAACTTAAGGAGATAGAGGCATGAAAAACTATTCACTAGATTAATGAACTTAGGAGCCATTTAAAAAAAAATTGCTAAAATAGATCACTAAACTAATGAAGAAGACAAGAAAGAAGATTCAAACAAACATAATCAGAAACAATAAGGAGGTATTACCACTAACCCCACAGAAATACAAACAACCATCAAATATTATGAACACTTTTATGCACATAAACTAGAAAATCTAGAAGAATAGATCAAATCCTGAACACATACACCCTCACAAGACTGAGACAGAAAGAAATTGATTCCCTAAACAAACCAATAATGAGCTCTGAATTTGAATCAGTAATAAATAGCCTACCAACCAAAAAAAGCCTAGGATATAATGGATTAACAGTCAAACTCTACCAGATGTACAAAGAAGAGTTGGTACCATTTCTACTGAAACTATTCCAAAAATTAAGGCAGAGGAACTTCTCCTTAACTCATTCTATGAGGCCAGCATTAAGCTGATATTAAAACCTGGCAGAGACACAACAATAAAAAAAACTTCAGGCCAAGAATTTTGATGAACATCGATGTAAAAATCCTCAACAAAATACTGGCAACTGAATACAGCAGCACATCAAAAAGTTTATCCACCATGATCAAGTAGGCTTTATCACAGGGATGCAATGTTGATTCAACATACACAAATCAATGCATGTGATTCATCACATAAACAGAAGTAGAGACAAAAAACACATGATTATTTTAATAGACGCATAAAAGGCTCTCAACAAAATTTAACACCCATTCATGTTAGAAAAGAAAAAACTCTCAATAAAATAGGTGTTGAAGGAACATACCTCACGATAGTGAGAGTCATATATGACAAACCCACAGCCAACATTATAATGAATGGGCAAAATCTGGAAACATTCCCCTTGAAAAATGGCACAAGACAAAGATGACATCTCTCACCACTCTTATTCCACATAGTATTGGAATTTCTGGCCAGGGCAGTCAGGCAAGAGAAAGAAATAAAGGACATCCAAATAGGGAGAGAATAAGTCAAACTATCTCTGTTTGCAGATGACATGATTCTATACCTACAAAACCCCATAGTCTAAGCCCAAAAGATTCTTAATATGATAAACAAATTCACCAAAGTCTAAGGATACAAAATCAATATGCAAAAATTACTAGGATCCTTATATACCAACAACAGTCAAGTCAAAAAGTGATTAATAGATTCAATGGTATACCTATCACACTACACATGGCACCCTTTATAGAATGAGAAAACACTATTTTAAAATTCATATGAAACCAAAAAGAATCCAGAATTGCTGAGGCAATCCTAAACATAAAGAGCAAAGCTGGAGGCATCATGCTACCTTACTTCAAACTATACTACAAGACTACAGTAACCAAAACAACACGGTACTGGTACAAGAAGAGATATATAGAACAATAGAACAGAATAGAGAGCCCAGAAATAGTACCACACCCCTACAACTATCTGATCTTCAACAAACCTGACAAAAAAAAAAAAAGGAAAATATTTTCTATTAAACAAATAGTGCTGGGATAACTGGCTAGCCATATGGTGAAGATTGAAACTGGACCTCTTCCTTATACCGTATACAAAAATTAACTCAAATGGCTAAAAGACTTAAATGTAAAACCCTAAACTGCAAAAACCATGGAAGACTACCTAGGCAATACCATTCAGGACATAGGCACAGGCAGGAATTTCATGATGAAGATGCCAAAAGTAATTACAACAAAAACAAAAGTTTAAAAATTAGATCTAATTAAACTAAAGACCTTCTGCACAGCAAATGAAAGCTATCAACAGAGTAAACAGATAGCCTATAGAATGAGAGAATTTTTTTGCAAACTATGCATCCAACAAAAATCTAATATCCAGCATCTATGAGGACCTTAACAAATTTACAAGAAAAACAAGCAACCCCATAACAAAGTGGGCAAAGGACAAACAGACATTTTCTAAAAGATTACTAGCTTACTTTAATATTTTTCTTTTGCATTGACCTTTGGTGAAAGTGATTACTGTCTGTCTTTGAGATGGTTGTTCTCTATAGGATCTCACAAGATTCTCTGAATTTTTTGTTTAACATTTGACCCCTCTGGTGAGGTTGGAAAATTTTTTATGCACAACATCTTCAAATATGCTTTGCAAGTTGCTTGCTTTCACTCTCTCTCTCTCTTTCAGTGATGCCAATGTGTCATAGCTTTGGTCTCTTTACTTAATCTTATATTTATCAGAAAATTTGCTGATTCTTTTTTATTTTTTTCTTTATTTTTGTATGACTTAGTTCATTCAAATATCCATTCTTCAAACTGCGAGTTCCTTTCCTCCGCTTCACCTATTTTGCTGTTAATACTTTCAATTGTAATATGAAATTGTTGTAGTTAGTTTTTCAGTTCTAGAAGATCAGCTTGGTTCTTTCTTAAAATGACTCTTTTTGTCTGTCAGATTTTGTATTATTTTCCCGGATGCCTTGGATTGCATTTCAACTTAATCCTAAATCTCTATGATCTTCATTACCATCTAGATTCCAATTCCTATGTCTGACATTTAAGACATTTAAGACTGGTGAAGAACCATTGCTGGGGAGCTAGTTCAGTCATCTGGAGATAAAAGACACTGACTTTTTTGGTTGTCAGAGATCTTGCACTGCTTCTTTCTCATCTTGTGTGTGAATGTTCCTTTAATTTTTGAAGTCACCATCTTCTGAATAGGGCTTTTAGTTTTTGTATTATTTATGCCCTTCAGTGTTTGATGGTGATATAAGTTGGATTCAGTCACGTGGCTTCATTTCTAGATAATTTCACGGGACCCAGGCTCAGGTCAGCACCCCTGGGCTGCATGCTCCATCCCTGAGGAGCTGGGACCAGACCCACTGCTTCGTTCTCTTACCCCTTGAGGTTAACCACTTCCTAAGCTGGAGGGGCCAAGGTGTTCCCAGTCCACTGGCCACAACACTCAAATTGGAGGTGCCAAAAAAAGTGCTTTATAGGCGCAGTAGCAGTGAGGTCTGTTTTCATGCACATGTGTCAGCAGCAGTGGGGCAGCAATGTCGCATATCCTGTACAAACATTTGTGTGTGTGTGTGTGTGCGTCCTTGACTGGCTTTGATATCTGGGTAATGCTGGTCTCATAGAAAGAATTTGAAAGTGTATTCTTCTCTTCAAATTTTTCAGAATTTGAGCCAGAATCATGTCAATTCTTATTTAAATGTTCAGTAGCATTCATCAATGAAGCCATTTTGTCTAGGACTTTTCTTGCTGCAAGGTTTTTGATTATTAATTATCAATTATGCACATTTTTATTCTTCTTTATTGCTTTGATAAGTTATGTGTATCTAGGAATTTGTCCGTTTAGTTTAGATTATCCAATTTGTTGGCATACCGTTGTTCATAGAACATTATTTTAAGCCTTATATTTACTAAATCATTATTTTATTTATTCTATTTATTTTATGAAATCAGTAGTAATGTACCCACTTTCAATGCTCATTTTAGTAACTTGAGAAATTTCTCTTTTCTTATTCGTTAATTTAGCTAAATGTTTCACAACTTTGTTCATGTTTTTGAGGAGCAAACTTTTGGATACATAAATTTTTCTATATCATTTTTCTATTTCTCTTTTTTATTACTCTGGTCTTTATTATGTATTTTTTCTACTACTTTTGGGTTTAGTTTCTTCTTCTTTTTGTAGTTCCTTAGCATATAAAGTTGTGTTGTTGATTTCAGATCTTTCTTCTTTGATTTAACATAATTATTTACAGGTGTAAATTTTTCCCTCATCACTGCTTTTGCTGCACTCTTCTTATTTACAGTTCTGTCCATCCTCATTCTATGGTATTGATGCCAAAAATGGTATTTTTAATATATTCTGTGCCCATCAACATGTGTTTATAATTTTTTATTTATTTATCCTATATAAAATAAAAAGTGAAGCTACAAATAAAAATTACAATAATATTGGTTTTTGTATTTATTCATGTATTTACCTTTGGTGAAGATATTTATATTTTCATAAATGTTTAATTTACTATCTAGCATAATTTTATTTCAACTGAGAGACTTTCTTTAGCAATACACGTAAGGAAGTTCTAGTGAAAATAGCATTTTGCAGTTTTGGTTTACCTGAGAATGTCTTCATTTTCTTCAATTTGAAGGGCAGTTTTATCAAATATAAAATATCTCATTAGACAGTTTTTTTCTTCCATACTTTAAATGCATCATTCCATTGTCTCTGTTCTCCAATGTTTCTGCTGAGAAATCTGCTGCATTTTTTTAATTGAAAAATATATACCCATTGTATATTAGTCCCTTTACTCTTGCTGCTTTAATATTCTTTGTTTTTGCCTTTTGATAGTTTGATTATCATGTATCTTTTTGTGGGTCTTTATGGGTTTACTTATATAGAGTTTGCTTCGCGTCTTGGATTTGATGCTTTATGTCTTTCCTCAAATAAGCAAAATTTTGGGCCGCCCTTTCTTCAAATAAGCACTCTTCCCCTTTCTCTGTCTATATTTTCCTAGAACTCCCATAGCACAAATATCGTTTTGCTTAATGGTGTTCAATAATTTTTTAGGCTCTCTTCACGTTTATTCATCCCTGTTTCTTTCCTTTTGACCTTTAGACAAGACATTATCAAATATCCTATCTTTAATTTCATTAATTATTTCTTTAACCTGTGTGAGCCTGCTGCTCATTCTCTCAGGGAAATTTTTAAATATGGTGTTATATTTTCATCTTCAAAATTTTTGTGTGGTTCCTCTTCATAATTTATATTTCTTGTTGGTATTCTCGTTTTGTTTATAGATTATTTTCCTGGTTTTCCTTAGTCCTTTGTTAATGCTTTTTATTAATTCTTCGATTATATTTGTAATTGTTTTATGTTTTTTGGCTGATAAGTCAGATGAGTGTCTATTTTTCAGAAATAATTTCTGCTATTTTATTTTCTTCCTTTGAACAGGGAGTGTTTATGTTTCTGTGTCGGCCTGTGGATATATTTTGCTGAAAGTTGGGCATTTTTTTTTTTTAAACAGTCACCTCTCCTAGTCTTTTTGAACTGGCTCTGTGCCTAGAAAATATCTTTCACTAATTAGCTGGGCATGTTCTAGGCTGTGTTAGGTCAGGTTCTCCAAACAAACAGGACCATTAGGAGACACACACACACACACACAATTTATAAGATATTGGCTTATGATATTATGGCTTACAAAATTATTGGCTTACAGAATTATGGAGACCAAGAAGTCCTGAAATCTGCCATGTGCAAGCTGGCAACCCAGGAATGTTGGTGGTGCAGTTTGAAGGCCTGAGAGCCAGAGAGCCAATGATGTAGATTCTGGTCCAAGTTTGAAGACCTGAGAACCAGGAGCACCAAGGGCAGGAGGATATTGATGTCCCAGAGCAAGCAGTCAAACAGAGAGTGAATTCAAGCTTACTTTGCCTTTTTGTTCTATTAAGGCTCTCAAGAATTAGATAATGCCACCTATGGTAGTGATGGCAATTTTCTTTACTCACATCACCAATTCAAATGCTAATCTCTTCCAGAAGCACCATTACATATACACTAAAAAATAATGTTTAAGAAGTTGCTTGGGGCCGGGCGCAGTGGCTCATGCCTGTAATCCCAGCACTTTGGGAGGCTGAGGTGGGTGGATCACCTGAGGTCAGGAGTTCGAGACCAGCCCGACCCACATGGAGAAACCCCGTCTCTACTAAAAATACAAAATTAGCCGGACTTGATGGCGCATGTCTATAATCCCAGCTACTTGGGAGGGCTGCGGCAGGAGAATCGCTTGAACCTGAGAGGCGGAGGTTGCAGTAAGCCGAAATCACGCCATTGCACTCTAGCCTGGGCAACAAGAGCAAAACTCCTTCTACAAAAAAAAAAAAAAAAAAAAAAAGAAGTTGCTTTGGCACATCATAACCCAGTCAATTTGACACATAGTATCAACCATCACATATGTCTTGTGATTAGCCAAATTGAATGATCAAGGTCTCTCAGATATTTTCTAAGTATACATCTTTACTGGCCTGTGTGTGCTTTTTGATTCTCTGTATACATGGCTATACATGGCTACTTTTAAATGTCTTAATTTTCTAAATTGTTTTACCTCAGCCTCCTCTTGGGCCTTAGATCGTCTTTTGCAAGTCTCCACCCATAATCTCTTGCTTCAGGCATCTGCGGGTCTTGCTCACCTTGAAGATTTCCCAAGAAGGGCCCACTGCTTCTCCCTGCCTGTAATCTGAGTTATGCAAAATAGAGACCAGTTACTTAAACACCGAGACAGGTTAGAACATTATAAATGAAATCTACTCTACTACCTTCCATTTGAAGAATGGTATTGGTAACTGGGATGCTGCCTTATATCGTTTGCTGTTGGGCTCCACCTATAATCTCTTGCTCCAGACATTTGTAGGTGTGTGTCCCCTTTCGTGTTCCTGGGCAGTGCCTGTGTTTCTCTCTGCCTGAGGCTTGAGTTATGCCATTTCACCTCCCCACTACCTGAGATCTGAGTTATGCAATTCAAAGACAAGTTATTCAGAAAGCCCTCAGACATATTAGAACATAGCAAATAAGGTTGCACTTATAACCCTTGAATTGATGCAAATAAAAAATAAAATAATAATAATAATAAAAGGAACTAGCAAATAAGGTCTGCCTTACTCTCTCTGGTTCAAGGGAGGGAATTGGAAATTACATAGCCACACCATACTGGACAAGGTATAGGACGGGGTGGCCAGAAATGCAATGAAATTTTCTACTGTTTTTAAAATGGCCTTTTAAAAAATGAGTATTTGCTTTGTTGCTGTAGATCTCTGATTGTTTCCCAGGCCTCCAATAACATAATTTAAACCATTTTATTTTCTTTTGTTTTGCTTTTGATGTCTTAATGGGGTCTTGGATCTTCCTTGTCTGTTGTTTTGCTGACAACATTACTTACTAGGTTGATTTTAAACTAATGGTGATAATAATGATCTTGACATTTATGGAGTGCTAATCTCATGTTTAATTGCCTTACATGCATTATCTCGTTTAATCTTCACAAATATTATTAGTGTATTTTATTTTAAAAATCTCTCTGAAGCATGGAGAATTTAAGAAAACATCGTAAGTACACTTACATAATAAGTGATAAAACCACAAATCTTATTTAGGCAGTCCTGACACTGCACCCATTGTGCTAATGACTAGAACATATTTCTCTGAAGGAAATGATAATCAAATTTACATGTAAAATATAATATACACAAGTTATTATCAGTGCACAGAAGAGCAAACAAAAAGTTAAATTTATTTTTTTCCAGAGTTAAAAAAATGATATTTGTGTTGCTACACTTTACTCCAGAACCACGGAATCGTCTCAGCACAATAGTTTAGCCACATCTTCATCAGTCAATCAGAAATAGAAGTTGGGTTAAACACATTTTTCATCTTATAAAATATAACAATATTTATGATTTTAAGATTCATTATAAATCTAATATTTTACAACATTCTGAAATACATGGAAGCTATAGCTAAACAAAATGGAAGTCTTTGGATTCCCAAAGACTTGACGTCAAGTCATGATTCTGCCACTTGCTAGTTGTATGGTTAGCAGCAAGATATTTTTCCTCTCTAATCTTTAATTTTCATATTTAAATGGGGCTAAGAGTATTTGCCTCTTAAAACTGTGCTGCTGGTATTACCAGAGTGTGGTATAATAAAAATATATATTTGCTTTTTGTCACTAGTTTCTCATACAGTACGTCAAAAACCCTTGCAATTTTCTGAGTGACAAAAGCATCTTTTGATATTCACAACAGGTCCCTTTTGATCATACCTGAGTTTATGCGAACAACGTAACTCATTGTGGGAACTTAGATAATATTTTCAAGGGAGGGACTGGCCATGCAGGTGATTAGAGGGTTGAAACTTTTAGTACCATCCACCAGCCTCCAGGGATGGGAGGAGGGATGGTGATTGAATTCAGAATTGAATATTCCCAATACAAAGAAATAATAAATATTAGTTTACGGATATGTGAATTACTTTAATTTGAACCAATTACCCATGATTTAATCAATAATGCCTATTTTACAAGGTCTTGATAAGAATCTCTTAACAATGAGTTTCAGAGAGATTCTGAATGAGTAAACACAACGGATGCATATGTGCTGGGAGAGTGGCATGTCAGAAGTCACGAACGTTTTCCCTTCGTCCCCAATTATTCCTTGTCTTGTGAATGTCTTCCTTTTGGCTATTTCTAGTTGATTTCCTTTATAATAAAATTGCAATCACAAGTACATCTTTTTCCTGAGTTCTGTGCATAATTTTTTTTTTTTTTTTTTTTTGAGACAGAGTCTCACTTTGTTGCCTAGGCTGGACTGCAGTGATGCGATCTCCACTCACTCCGCCTCCTGGGTTCAAGCAATTCTCCTGCCCCAGCCTCCTGAGTAGCTGGGATTACAGGCGGCCACCACCACGCCAGGCTGACTTTCATATTTTTAGTAGAGACGAGTTTTCACCATGTTGACCAGGCTGGTCTCATACACCTGACCTCACGTGAATCTCTCGTCTTTGCCTCCCAAAGTGCTAGGATTACAGGCGTGAGCCACCGCGCCTGGATTTCTGTGCCTAATTCTATCAAATAATTGAACTTGAGGGGAGATTCATGGGAACTCTCAAATCTGTAGTAAGCTGGGTAGAGTGCAGTTAACTTGGGCATACTCAAGACTTGTGACTGATGTCTGAGGTGGTTATCATTTTGTGGGACTGAGCCCTCAGCCTGTGGGTTCTCTGTTGACCCTGGGCAGTTAGTGTCAAAATTGAATTGATTTGCAGGATGCCTAGATGGTATTGGAGAGTTGATTAGTGTTGAAAAAGCTTCATATAGAGATAAAAATAATAAAGTGCTAAGTTGATTTTCTGGTAGATCACAGATGCTTAATAAATCATAGCTAATATCACCTTCACATGATTTAGTAAGTTACCCAATTATTTAAACATTCCTATATGTCCTGAAATGCTCTGAGTAGGGGTGTTTTATCAAGAGTGTTATCTTATGCTGTAAATAGATATATAATTTCAAAATGAAAAGACAGGCAAATAAAAATGTTCTCATTAAAATTAAACTGAATATAATTTGAAAACAATAATTATTGTACAGGGCAATGGATATAGACATATATACAACTTCCGAAGGTAATTTAAAAACTGTATGGTTAATAATAAATTGTTTACCATTTCTTTATGGCTTATAGAAATATAATATGAAAAATGTTTAATGATTAATGTTTTAAAACATTAAAAGTGTTTAAAATGTCTAAAAATGTTTAATGCTTTAAAATGTATAAATGTTTGGATTCTGAATAAATGAGAGCACACAATAAAATTTGAGTACATTCTTCAAAACAATTATTCTCAACCAAGAGTTAGGAGGAAGTTTGAAGCATGTTATAAAAATCTGGGATTTTTTTTTTTCTAGTCCATAACTCTCGGAGACTCTATCGTATCCCAAAGTGGTGGAGTTCCTTTCATTATCACCTCCACTCACCTTCCTACCTTCTATTTCTTTAGAGAATCACTGACGTTCTAAAGCTTTGTTACTGAAAGAAATACATTATATCTCTGACATATATAGAGGTGGAAAGGAAGCTGATAATTACTATGCCTGTGTTTGACATTCTGTCACTTATAAATGAGAGAAACGAACTCTCAAGTACTTACAAGGTGTAGTCACAAGGAGAAAATAAAATTAAAATCTTTTTAAATATCAAGATTTAAGAAGCAAGTACCTGTATATGTGAATGTTTATGCATCTTTAATAAATGATCAACATGTATTTCCTCCAAGTGACATATTTAAATTATTTGAACTCATAAAGAAAATAACATCATATTTTCTGTTCCTTTAAATAATATTGCATAGTTCCACTGTAAGATTAAATATCACTAAAGAGACTTTTAGGTATATAAGAATAACTTACAACAAATAAATTATGGAAACCAACCTCTTTCATAGTAAAAATTTAAAAGTAGGGGGCAAAATTAATACACGTTACCTGAAAACTTGTAGTTGTGAAATGTTTAAGTCTAAATATTATCCATTAACAGTATTCCCCAGTTACTTCTTTTCCTTCTATATTTAATACTGCTGCCTGTGTTATAATTTTTTTACTTAATTTTTTTTTTTTTTTTTTGAGAACGAGTTTCCGTTTGTTGCCCAGTCTGGAGTGTAGTGGCACAATCTCGGCTCACTGCAATCTCCACCTCCCAAGTTCAAGCAATTCTACTGCCTCAGCCTCCCAAGTAGCTGGGATTACAGGCATGCACCACCACGCCCGGTTAATTTTTGTATTTTTAGTAGAGATGGGGTTTCACCATGTTGGCCAGGCTGGTCTCGAACTCTTGACCTCAGGTGAGCTGGCCACCTCAGTCTCCCAAAGTGCTGGGATTACTGACGTGAGCCACTGTGTCCAGTCATTTTTTCTTTCACTTTTATCCTTTAGTCCAAGCCAAACTGAAAAAGGTCCAAACTGAATAGTACTTGATAATGTATCAAACTCTCTCTCAGAATTGAATATTATACCAGCCCTGATAGTGAGTTAATAAGAAAAACATGACCGGGAGTGGTGGCTCACACTTGTAATCCCAGCATTTTGGGAGGCCGAGGCAGGCAGATCATCTGAGATGGGGAGTTCGAGACCAACCTGACCAACATGGAGAAACCCCATCTCTACTAAAAATACAAAATTAGCCAGGGGTGGTGGTACACATCTGTGATCCTAGTACTTGGGCGGCTGAGGCAGGAGAATTGCTTGAACCCGGGAAGTGGAGGTTGCGGTGAGCAGAGATTGAGCCATTGCACTCCAGCCTGGGCAACAAGAGCGAAACTCCGTCTCAAAAAAAAAAAAAAAAAAAAAAAAATTTGGTCATAAGGTTTCATTATATTACTATTATAGCAAATTTATCAAATATTATGGTTTTGCAGGAGATGTGTTGTGACTTTTGGGGCAAAACAAATAAATGATTAATTATCTTATCATCGGAAAATAAATTATCTAGAGTTGTGTCTATTGTTCTTTAGAACATTTTTACAGCACCTTAAAAAAACACCTTTTAGTTACAGTAGGTACATATTAAAAAATATTTACATGAGTATATTGGGCCTGAAAAGTGAGCATAATATCTAATGGGTACTTTTTCAACTCATGGCCCCCATTCTCCATCCCCCCAAATATTCCATCATCTCTACGATGTTATTTGTTTTTTGCTTATTGATTTGTTTAACTTTTTTATACATTTTGGATATTAGACCCTTGTCAGATTTACAGTTTTCCAATATTTTCTACCATTATGTAGGTTGTCTGTTTATTCTCTTTATTTTTGGGATGTGCAAAAGTTCTTCAGATTAATTAGGTCGCACTTGTAGGTTTGTTTTTGTTGCAGTTGCTTCTTGGAAATTAGCACAAATTCTATGTTAAGGCTCATGTTGAGAAGAGTATTTTCTAGGTGTTCTTCTAGGATATTTATGGCTTTGGGTCTTACATTTAAATATTCAACAAATTGCTAGTTAATTTTTGTATATGGTAAAAGGTAAGGGTCTGGTTTCTTTCTTCTGCATATGGCTAGACAGTTATCACAGTACCATTTTTTTGAATAGACAGTTTTTTTCTCCATTGCTTGTTTTTGCCAACCTTGTTGAAGATTAGATGGTTTTAGGTGTGTGGCTTATAAATTATTATAAATTATTAATAATTAAAATTATAATAAATTATTAATTTATAAGCAAATTAACACAGGAATAATAATAATTTGAGTCATCTATTATTTTCCATTGGTCTATGTGCTTGTTTTTGTATCAGGACAACACTGTTTTGGTTACTGTAGTCTCATAGTATAATTTGAAGTTCGGTAGTGTGATGTCCTGGGCATTTTTTTGTCTTAGGATTTCTTTGGCTATTTGGGCTCTTTTTTTGTTTCATATGAATTTTAGAATAATTTGTATCTACTTTTGTGAAGAATGTCATTGGTAGTTTGATAGGAATATTGTTGAATCTGTAAATTCCTTTGGGCAGCATGGCTATTTTATTTATATTAATTCTTCCAGTCCATGGAATGTTTTTCCATTTATTTATACCATTGCTGATTTTTTTCAGCAGCGTTTTGTAGTTCTCTTTATAAAGATCTTGTATGTTCTTTGATAGCTGTATTCTTAGGTTTTCATTGCTTATGGCTATTATAAATGGAATTGTGTTCTTGATTTGAATCTTAGCCTGGACATTATTAGTGTATAAAAATGTTATTGCTTTCTGTATGTTGATTTTGTATCTTGAAACCTTGCTAAAATTGTTCATCCAGTCTATTAGTTTTTTGTCAGAGTCTTTAGGATTTTTTAGGTATAAAATCAGATCATCAGTAAAGAGACAGAATTTGCGTTTTGTTTTGTTTTTTCATTTTTGGATGCCTTTTATTTCTTTCTCTCACCTGACTGCTCTTGGTAGGACTTGCAGTACCATGTTGAATAAGAGTGAAGATAGTTGCCATCTTTACCTTGTTCCAGTTCTTAAGGGGAATGCTTCCAGCTTTTGCCTATTCAGTGTGTCGTTGACTATTGGTTTGTCATAGATGGCTCTTATTATTTTGAGGTATGTTTATTAGATGCCTTGTCTGTTGAGGTTTTTATCATGAAGAAATGTTGGGTTTTATTTAAAGCTTTTTCTGAATCTATTGAGATTATCATAGGGATTTTGCTTTTAACTTTGTTCATGTGGTGAATCGCATTTATTGATTGCATCACAGGAATAAAGGCGAACTTTTCATGATGAATTATAATTGTGATGTGCTGCTAGATTCAGTTTGTCAGTATTTTGTTGAGGATATATATATATATATATATATAGAGAGAGAGAGAGAGAGAGAGGCAGAGAGAGAGAGATTAGGGATATTAATCTGAAGTTTATTTTCTTATGTTTCTTGTGTCCTTGACAGATTTTGTTACTAGGCTGATGTTGGCCTCCCAGAACAGTATAAGGAGGAGTCCCTCCTCCTTGATTTTTTGGAATTGTTTCAGTCAAATTGGTACCAGTTCTTCTTTATACGTCTGGTAGAATTAGGCTGTGACTCTATCTAGTCTAGGGCTTTTCCTGATTTTTTTTTTTTTTTTTTTTTTTTTTACTGATTCAACTTCAGAGCTCAGTATTGGTCTACTCAGGGTTTCAACTTCTTCTTGATTCAGTCCTTGGAGATTGTGTTTCTAGAAATTTATCCATTTCCTCTAGATTTTCTAATTCATTTGCAAAGTTGTTTATAGCATTCTCTGAGGATATTTTGTATTTCTGTTGGATCAGTTGTAATGTTGTCATTTCTGATTGTACTTATTTGGATCTTCTCTCTTTTTTTTTTTTTTTTCTTTGTCAGTTTAGCTAGTGGTATATCAATCTTCTTCTTCTTCTTCTTTTTTTTTTTTTTTTTTTTTGGAAGAACCAGCTATTGGTTTTATTGACTTTTGGACTGATGTTTGCATCTCTTTTATACTGAGTCATCTAATTTCAGTTATTTATATTCTTTTCCTAGCTTTGGGGTTGGTTTGTTCTTTTTTTTCTATTTTATTTACTTTATTTTCTAGTTTATTTAGGTGTAAAGTTAGATTTTCAATTTGAGAACTTCTTGATGAGAGTGTTTAGGGCTATAATCTCTCCTCTCAATAAAGCTTTCACTGCATCCCATAGATTTTGGTAAATTGTGTTCTTATTTTCATTATTTTCTAAGAATTTTTTGAATTTGCTTTAATTTTGATGTTTACCCAGAAATTGTTCAGGAGAAAGTTGTTATTTTAATATATTTGTTTAGTTTTGAGATATTTTGTTGATAATCATTTATATTCTGTGGTTGTTCAGTAGAATGTTCTTTAGATATGTATCAGGTCCATTTAGTCAAGTGCTGAGTTTAAGCCCAGAGTTTCTTTGTGAGTTTTCTGCCTCAATGATATTTCTAATGCTGACAGTGAGGTGTTGAAATCTTCCACTATTATTCTGTGGTTTTGTAGGTCTGGTTGAAGATTAGGAAAAGCATGTTTTATAAATCCTGGTGCTCCAATGTTGGGTCCATATATATTTAGGATACTTAAGACTTCTTGTGGGTTTGTGGCCTTTAAAATTAGGTAAGATGCTTCATTGTCCTTAATTCATATTGGTTTAAAATCTATTTTATCTAGTATGATAATATCAACTTCTGCTCATTTTTGGTTTTCATTTGAATAGCAGGTATTTCTCCATCATTTTATTTTTAGCCTCCAGATTTATACACAAATCAATAAATGTAAATGTAAATTCATTACATAAAGAGAACTAAAGGCAAAAACCACATGATTATATCAATAGATGCAGAAAAAAACCTTTGATAAAATTTAACATCCCTTTATGTTAAAATCTCTCAATAATCTAGATATTGAAGGAACATATCTCAAAATAATAAAAGCAATATATGACAAGCTCACAGGCAATATCATACTGAATGGAAAAATCTGGAAGCATGCCCCTAGAAAACTGGCCCAAGACAAGGATGCCCTCTCTCACCACTCCTATTCAACATAGTATTGGAAGTTCTGGCCTTCCAAGTGAAAGAAATAAAGGGTTTTGAAATAGGGACAGAGAAAGTCAAATTATTTCTATTTGTAGATAACATGATCCCATATCTAGAAAACCCCATCATCTCAGGCTAAAATCTTCTTAAGCTGATAAGCAACTTCGGCAAAGTCTCAGGATTCAAAATCTATGCAAAAATTGCTAACATTTCTATACACCAACAACAGGGAAGCAGAGAGACAAATAATAAATGAACTCTCAATCACAATTGCTTCAAAGAGAATATGATATCTAAGAACACAACTAACAAGGGAAGTGTAGGACCTTGTCAAGGAGGACTACAAACTACTGTTCAAGGAATTCAGAGAGAGCACAAATAAATGGGAAAAACATTCCATGCTATGGATAGCAAGAATCAATATCATGAAAATGGCCATACTGCCCAAAGTAATTTGTAGATTTACGGCTATTTCCATTAAGCTACGATTAACATTCTTCACAGAATTTGAAGAAATTATTTTAAAATTCATATGGAACCAAAAAAAATCCCTAATAGCCATGGCATTCATTAAATGTTAAAGCCCCAAAATAATGTCATTTGACTCCTTGTCTCACATCCAGCACACGCTGATGCAAAGACTGGGTTCCCAAGGCCTGGGGATCTCCACCCCTGTGGCTTTGCAGGTTTCAGCCCCTGTGGCTGTTCTCATGAGCTGGCATTGAGTGCCTGCGGCTTTTCCAGGTGCATGGTGCAAGCTGATGGTATATCTACCATTCTGGATTCTGAAGGACAGTGCCCCTCTTCTTATAACTCCACTAGGTATTGCCTCAGTTGGGACTCTGCGTGGGAGCTCTGACCTCACATTTCCTTTCTGCACTGCCCCAACAGATGTTCTCCATGAGGTCTCCACCTCTGCATCAGATCTCTGCCTAGACATCCAGCCATTTTCTTACTGTGAGACAGGACTAGCTGGCATTTCCTAGGCAGACTAAGAATCCCTATGCCTAGCTGGGAAGGTGACTGCATCCACCTTTAAATACCGGGCTTGCAACTTAGCCCACACTCAACCAATCAGGGAGCTCACTAAAATGCTGATTAGGCATAAACAGGAGGTAAAGAAATAGCCAATCATCTATTTCCTGAGAGCACAGTGGGAGGGACAAGGATCGGGGTATAAACCCAGGCATTCCAGCTGGCAACAGCAACCCCCTTTGGGTCCCCTCCCCTTATATGGGAGCTCTGTTTTCACTCTATTAAATCTTGCAACTGCACTCTTCTGGTCCATGTTTTGTTACGACTGGAGCTGAGCTTTCGCTCACCATCCACCACTGCTGTTTGCCACCATCACAGACCCGTCACTGACTTCCATCCCTCCGGATTCAGCAGGGTGTCCACTGTGCTCCTGATCCAGCGAGGCACCCATTGCCACTCCCAGTCAGGCTAAAGGCTTGCCATTGTTCCTGCATGGCTAACTGCCTGGTTTCATCCTAATGGAGCTGAACACTAATCACTGGGTTCCATGGTTCTCTTCCATGACCCTCGGCTTCTAATAGGGCTATAGCACTCACCGCATGACCCAAGATTCCATTCTTTGGAATCTGTGAGGCCAAGAACCCCAGGTCAGAGAACATGAGGCTTGCCACCATCTTGGAAGTGGCCTGCCGCTATTTTGGAAGTGACCCGCCACCATCTTTGGAGCTCTGGGAGCAAGGACCCCCCAGTAACAATACATACTCTGAAATTTAGGTGGAAAATGGGACTTTTGAGTTGATGCTGGAATAAGTTAAGACATTTTGGGATTATTGGAAACATATTGTATTTAGCTATGTGAGAAGAGCATGTTTGGATATTTTTCCCCTCCAAATCGCATATCAAAATACGATCTCCAAGGTTGGAGTTGGGGTCTCACAGTAGGTGTTTGGGTCATGAGAGTGGATTCTTCATGAATGGCTTGATGCCCTCCCTACAGCAAGTGAGTTCATGTTAGATGTGGTTGTTAAAGAGAATGGTATCACCCTATTCTCTCTTTCTCCCTTTTATGCCATGTGGTATGCCTGCTCCTCTTTTACCTTCCATCATGATCATGTGTAAGCATCCAGAGGCCCTCACCAGGAGCAGATGTGATCACTACGCTTCTTCTATAACCTGTGGAAGTGTGAGTCAAATAAAATTCTTTATAAATTACCTAGCCTCAGGTATTTCTTTAGAGCAATGCACAACAGACTAACACAGAAGGGAATATTGCATCTGGTTTCTCCTGGACATGGCCTCATGTCCCTTTCCTCTTTACTTATTCTGATCTGTATCCTTTTTCTGTAACAATCAGTAACAATAACAACTTGAATCACTGATGCAGTGATTCAAAATGTAAAAGTGGACTTGGGAACTCCCAACACAAATATTTGAAAATTAGAAATGATATTTGTGGTTAAAATAGATTGACTGAACCAGGTTTTTCACTGTGGTGGAAGAAAAATAAAAATATCAAATGCGTTAAATCAAGAATGAATCCTGGAGGATGGACTGTTATTAGAGGTATTAGTATAAAATATTTCTATCTGTGTATCTGTATGTCTGTCTATGTATGTATCTATCCATCTGAACATATTCATGAAAGTGTATGTGTACATGTACATATGTGTATTAACACTCATATATTTTCTATCCCTAGCACATGTACATATGTGTATTAACATGCATATATTTTCTATCCCTAGCACATGTACATATGTATATTAACATGCATATATTTTCTATCCCTAGCACTGAGACAACCTAGAAGCACAGTCACTCCAACAGCAATGGGCACAACTAACACCGAAATTTTGATTTCTAATACCATTCTGTAAGGAACAAGGATTTCCTGACAGAAGTATCTGATTTCTGGCCTGCTGCAGTATGTGTACAAAATAAACCTAGAACATCTTATTAGGTTGGGAATGTGGTACAATGAGAGAGTTTCTAGCTTGAAAAATGTGTCACTAGTCAAATCTGGGCAATTTAATACCAAAGTAAGTATAGTAATAAATTATAAAACAGTGGATAAAATATAAAAACCTATGAGTTTACCCTATTAATAAATAGATACATAAATAGAATATCAAGGAATAACCTATAAATAGAATTAGAAAATTATAATTTTGTAACTATTACAAAAGAGGGTTCATGCAAAATAGATGCTAATTATCAGAGAATATTTTGGGTTTTTAAATTTTTTTTAATTCAATAGCTTCTGGAGTACAAATGCTGGTGGCTACAAAGATAAATTATATTGTGGTAAATTCTGAGATTTTAATGCAACTCTCACCTAAATAGTGTTTATTATACCTAATATGTAGTCTTTTATCCCTCAGATCTCTTCCTCTCTCCCAATTCTGAGTCTCCAAAGCTCATTATATCATTTTGTATGCCTTTGCATTCTCATAGCTTAGGACACACTTGTAAGTGAGAACATATAGTATTTGGCCTACCAAATTTCACTCAGAATAGTGGCCTCCAGCTTCATCAAAGCTGCTACAAAAGGCAATATTTTATGTCTTTTTATAACTGAGTAGTATTCCATAGTGTAAATATACCCCATTTTCTTAAACTACTAATTGGTTGATGAACACTTAGATTTGTTTTATATCTTTGAAATTGTAAATTGTGCTGCAATAAACATTTGTGTACATGTGTCTTTTTCATATAATGACTTATTTTCCTTGGCATAGATGCCAAGTAGTGGGAATCCTGGACTGAATGGTAGATCTACTTTTAGTTCTTTAAAGAATCTTTGCCGGGCGCGGTGGCTCAAGCCTGTAATCCCAGCACTTTGGGAGGCCGAGACGGGTGGATCACGAGGTCAGGAGATCGAGACCATCCTGGCTAACACGGTGAAACCCCGTCTCTATTAAGAAATACAAAAAACTAGCCGGGCGAGGTGGCGGGCGCCTGTAGTCCCAGCTACTCGGGAGGCTGAGGCCGGAGAATGGCGTGAACCCGGGAGGCGGAGCTTGCAGTGAGCTGAGATCCGGCCACTGCAGTCCAGCCTGGG